>NW_027440758.1:0-64572 GCF_031893055.1 Leptodactylus fuscus | reverse complement strand
TCTCCTTATCTCAGCCCTTATCAGCCAAATTCAATTAAACCGGCTGATAAGTGGAAAAGCTGAAGATAGACAGCACAGTAATCCCGAAGCTCTCAGCTCCCGCCCTCCCCTATCTGAGGAGCTCCGTTGCTTGTCAGCCCCTCCCTCCCCTCCTGAGAACAGGCAGCTACGTCACTTGGGAAATGAGCAGATAAGCCCAGTGGCCATAGAAACGCAGTGTCAACAATGAAGGGAATAAATTAAGATAGCGGCCAAACAAAGCAGTTTTGATAAAGCAATGTATTTAGGAAAAGTCTTAAATCCACATAAAATAGCAGTATAAATAAGATGCTTTTCATGGGACAAACCCTTTAAGCAGTCAGCTGCGTGGCTCAGTGCTTAGCAGCGCAGACTTTCAACGCTGGTGTCCTTAGTTCAAATCCCGTGTTGGGTTTCCCCAAGGGGGGGGCTGGTTTGGCTGTACTTGAACCCTACAGTTTGTAAAGTGCTGCTGAATACGTTGGTGCTATATAAATTACATGTATTATTATCATGCTTACACCAACCCTCAAACGTTTAACTTCACTTTAAACCCATGAGAATGATTTGTCTGAACTGTACAGGCCAGGGCAGCACCTCGAGCTAAACAGATGCCTGCGTGGCTCACTGGTTAGCGACGCAGCTTTGCAGCCTTTCAACGCTTGCGTCCTGAGTTTGAATCCCGTGTGGGGTGTCCCCAAACTCGAGTGGGGTTTTCTTTTGCTGTACTTGAACCCTAGAGTTTGTAAAGTGCTGCTGAATACGTTGGCGCTATCTAAATAAAATGTATTTTTATTATTCTTGCACCAACCATCAAACTTTTAACTTCACTATAAACCCATGACAATGATTAGTCAGAACTACACAGGCCAGGGCAGCACCGTTTGTCAACCAAGTAGCTGCGTGGTTCAGTGGTTAGCGACACAGCCTTGCATCCTTTCAGCAATGGTGTCCTGAGTTCGAATCCCGTATGGGGTGTCCCCAAACTCAAGCAGGGTTTTCTTTTGCTGTACTTGAACCCTAGAGTTTGTAAAGTGCTGCTGAATACGTTGGGGCTATCTAAATAAAATGTATTTTTATTATTCTTGCACCAACCATCAAACTTTTAACTTCACTTTAAACATGACACTTATTAGTCAGAACTACACAGGCCAGGGCAGCAGCCTTTGTCAACCAGGTAGCTGCATGGTTTAGTGGTTAGCGACGCAGCCTTGCATCCTTTCAGCACTGGTGTCCTGAGTTCGAATCCCGTGTGGGGTGTCTCTAAACTCAAGTAGGGTTTTCTTTTGCTGTACTTGAACCCTAGAGTTTGTAAAGTGCTGCTGAATACGTTGGGGCTATATAAATAAAATGTATTTTTATTATTCTTGCACCAACCATCAGACTTTTAACTTCACTTTAAACCCATGACAATGATTTGTCAGAACTATACAGGCCAGGGCAGCAGCACATATCAACCAGATAGCTGCGTGGCTTAGTGGTTAGCGGCGCAGCTTTGCAGCCTTTCGACGAAGGTGTCCTGAGTTCGATTCCCCTGCCGTGCCGAAAAGAGCAACCTTTCCAAGGTAAGATTGTGGTGGTTTGGGGTTGGCGAGTGATGTGAGTGAAAGAGGGAGTCATGATGTCATCTATCGGGTGCGATCCATCGGGAGGCGGAGTAGGGGGAGACAGAGAAAGAGGGGTGTACCGTGAGGGAGGTACAGGTACGAGAGAGGGGGGCAAGGGGCAGACAGTGGAAGAGGGCAGCATGGGTGGGAGAAGGGTATAGGTACGAGAGAGGGGGAGACAGTGGAAGAGGGCAGCATGGGTGGGAGAAGGGTATACGAGGTGAGAGGTAAGCAGACTGGGAGGCAGAGACGGTGAAAGATGGGAGAAGCGTAGATCAATGGGGAGGAGTAAGCCATATAGGGAGTTGGGAAGGTAAGCTGAGAGTAGAAGAGGGGAGTATGGGTGGAAGAAGCAGGTGAGATAGCAAGGGGGAGACAGTGGAAGAGGGCAGCATGGGTGGGAGAAGGGTAGAGTAGGTGAGAGGTCAATAGGGAGATAGGGGAGACAGTGGAAGAGGGGAGCGTAGGTGGTAGGCTCGGTGAGAGATGGGAGAAGCATAGATCAATAGGGAGGAGTAAACCATAGGGAGTTGAGAAAAGGGGAGTATGGGTGCGAGAAGCAGGAAGGGGGTGGGAAAGATAGCGAGGAAGAGGGCAGCATGGGTGGGAAAGGGTAGACTAGGTAAGCCGACTGGGAGGCAGTGACAGGGAAGCATGAAAAGGGTTGACTTGGGTGGGAAAGTTGCGAGGGTGGGTTTGGGGATCCATGGTGAAGTAGGGAGCAGAGTGTAACCTTTTCTTAGAACAGACTGCACCCCTATTTTTACAGATAACCCCCTCTCTTATGCACTGCTCCCCATGGATAACCCTTATCTTACAGACTGTTCCCCACGGTTCCCTCCTTCGCTCAGACTGGTTCACCCCGTATCTTACACACCCATGGTTCATTTTAAGCGCTGCTCTCCATGGATCACTCCCTATCTCACAAACCATCCGTCCAACCCTCAGACTTTTAACTTTATTTCTTTCCTTCGCAATGACTGACGTAGTTCCTGAACTATACAGTTCTGCAGCCTGAAGGCTCTGTGCTCTCTTCACTTCCTGGATTTCCCGGCACATTGGTGGGCGGGGCTTCACTTGCTCTGCTATCTGCTATGCATTACCACAGTATGAAGCTGATGCGGAAACTGATGTAGCAGAGCTGGATTTGAGTCAGCTTGCATTACATACAGAGGTAACGGACTCCTTATCTCAGCCCTTATCAGCCAAATTCAATTAAACCGGCTGATAAGTGGAAAAGCTGAAGATAGACAGCACAGTAATCCCGAAGCTCTCAGCTCCCGCCCTCCCCTATCTGAGGAGCTCCGTTGCTTGTCAGCCCCTCCCTCCCCTCCTGAGAACAGGCAGCTACGTCACTTGGGAAATGAGCAGATAAGCCCAGTGGCCATAGAAACGCAGTGTCAACAACAATGAAGGGAATAAATTAAGATAGCGGCCAAACAAAGCAGTTTTGATAAAGCAATGTATTTAGGAAAAGTCTTAAATCCACATAAAATAGCAGTATAAATAAGATGCTTTTCATGGGACAAACCCTTTAAGCAGTCAGCTGCGTGGCTCAGTGCTTAGCAGCGCAGACTTTCAACGCTGGTGTCCTTAGTTCAAATCCCGTGTTGGGTTTCCCCAAGGGGGGGGCTGGTTTGGCTGTACTTGAACCCTACAGTTTGTAAAGTGCTGCTGAATACGTTGGTGCTATATAAATTACATGTATTATTATCATGCTTACACCAACCCTCAAACGTTTAACTTCACTTTAAACCCATGAGAATGATTTGTCTGAACTGTACAGGCCAGGGCAGCACCTCGAGCTAAACAGATGCCTGCGTGGCTCACTGGTTAGCGACGCAGCTTTGCAGCCTTTCAACGCTTGCGTCCTGAGTTTGAATCCCGTGTGGGGTGTCCCCAAACTCGAGTGGGGTTTTCTTTTGCTGTACTTGAACCCTAGAGTTTGTAAAGTGCTGCTGAATACGTTGGCGCTATCTAAATAAAATGTATTTTTATTATTCTTGCACCAACCATCAAACTTTTAACTTCACTATAAACCCATGACAATGATTAGTCAGAACTACACAGGCCAGGGCAGCACCGTTTGTCAACCAAGTAGCTGCGTGGTTCAGTGGTTAGCGACACAGCCTTGCATCCTTTCAGCAATGGTGTCCTGAGTTCGAATCCCGTATGGGGTGTCCCCAAACTCAAGCAGGGTTTTCTTTTGCTGTACTTGAACCCTAGAGTTTGTAAAGTGCTGCTGAATACGTTGGGGCTATCTAAATAAAATGTATTTTTATTATTCTTGCACCAACCATCAAACTTTTAACTTCACTTTAAACATGACACTTATTAGTCAGAACTACACAGGCCAGGGCAGCAGCCTTTGTCAACCAGGTAGCTGCATGGTTTAGTGGTTAGCGACGCAGCCTTGCATCCTTTCAGCACTGGTGTCCTGAGTTCGAATCCCGTGTGGGGTGTCTCTAAACTCAAGTAGGGTTTTCTTTTGCTGTACTTGAACCCTAGAGTTTGTAAAGTGCTGCTGAATACGTTGGGGCTATATAAATAAAATGTATTTTTATTATTCTTGCACCAACCATCAGACTTTTAACTTCACTTTAAACCCATGACAATGATTTGTCAGAACTATACAGGCCAGGGCAGCAGCACATATCAACCAGATAGCTGCGTGGCTTAGTGGTTAGCGGCGCAGCTTTGCAGCCTTTCGACGAAGGTGTCCTGAGTTCGATTCCCCTGCCGTGCCGAAAAGAGCAACCTTTCCAAGGTAAGATTGTGGTGGTTTGGGGTTGGCGAGTGATGTGAGTGAAAGAGGGAGTCATGATGTCATCTATCGGGTGCGATCCATCGGGAGGCGGAGTAGGGGGAGACAGAGAAAGAGGGGTGTACCGTGAGGGAGGTACAGGTACGAGAGAGGGGGGCAAGGGGCAGACAGTGGAAGAGGGCAGCATGGGTGGGAGAAGGGTATAGGTACGAGAGAGGGGGAGACAGTGGAAGAGGGCAGCATGGGTGGGAGAAGGGTATACGAGGTGAGAGGTAAGCAGACTGGGAGGCAGAGACGGTGAAAGATGGGAGAAGCGTAGATCAATGGGGAGGAGTAAGCCATATAGGGAGTTGGGAAGGTAAGCTGAGAGTAGAAGAGGGGAGTATGGGTGGAAGAAGCAGGTGAGATAGCAAGGGGGAGACAGTGGAAGAGGGCAGCATGGGTGGGAGAAGGGTAGAGTAGGTGAGAGGTCAATAGGGAGATAGGGGAGACAGTGGAAGAGGGGAGCGTAGGTGGTAGGCTCGGTGAGAGATGGGAGAAGCATAGATCAATAGGGAGGAGTAAACCATAGGGAGTTGAGAAAAGGGGAGTATGGGTGCGAGAAGCAGGAAGGGGGTGGGAAAGATAGCGAGGAAGAGGGCAGCATGGGTGGGAAAGGGTAGACTAGGTAAGCCGACTGGGAGGCAGTGACAGGGAAGCATGAAAAGGGTTGACTTGGGTGGGAAAGTTGCGAGGGTGGGTTTGGGGATCCATGGTGAAGTAGGGAGCAGAGTGTAACCTTTTCTTAGAACAGACTGCACCCCTATTTTTACAGATAACCCCCTCTCTTATGCACTGCTCCCCATGGATAACCCTTATCTTACAGACTGTTCCCCACGGTTCCCTCCTTCGCTCAGACTGGTTCACCCCGTATCTTACACACCCATGGTTCATTTTAAGCGCTGCTCTCCATGGATCACTCCCTATCTCACAAACCATCCGTCCAACCCTCAGACTTTTAACTTTATTTCTTTCCTTCGCAATGACTGACGTAGTTCCTGAACTATACAGTTCTGCAGCCTGAAGGCTCTGTGCTCTCTTCACTTCCTGGATTTCCCGGCACATTGGTGGGCGGGGCTTCACTTGCTCTGCTATCTGCTATGCATTACCACAGTATGAAGCTGATGCGGAAACTGATGTAGCAGAGCTGGATTTGAGTCAGCTTGCATTACATACAGAGGTAACGGACTCCTTATCTCAGCCCTTATCAGCCAAATTCAATTAAACCGGCTGATAAGTGGAAAAGCTGAAGATAGACAGCACAGTAATCCCGAAGCTCTCAGCTCCCGCCCTCCCCTATCTGAGGAGCTCCGTTGCTTGTCAGCCCCTCCCTCCCCTCCTGAGAACAGGCAGCTACGTCACTTGGGAAATGAGCAGATAAGCCCAGTGGCCATAGAAACGCAGTGTCAACAATGAAGGGAATAAATTAAGATAGCGGCCAAACAAAGCAGTTTTGATAAAGCAATGTATTTAGGAAAAGTCTTAAATCCACATAAAATAGCAGTATAAATAAGATGCTTTTCATGGGACAAACCCTTTAAGCAGTCAGCTGCGTGGCTCAGTGCTTAGCAGCGCAGACTTTCAACGCTGGTGTCCTTAGTTCAAATCCCGTGTTGGGTTTCCCCAAGGGGGGGGCTGGTTTGGCTGTACTTGAACCCTACAGTTTGTAAAGTGCTGCTGAATACGTTGGTGCTATATAAATTACATGTATTATTATCATGCTTACACCAACCCTCAAACGTTTAACTTCACTTTAAACCCATGAGAATGATTTGTCTGAACTGTACAGGCCAGGGCAGCACCTCGAGCTAAACAGATGCCTGCGTGGCTCACTGGTTAGCGACGCAGCTTTGCAGCCTTTCAACGCTTGCGTCCTGAGTTTGAATCCCGTGTGGGGTGTCCCCAAACTCGAGTGGGGTTTTCTTTTGCTGTACTTGAACCCTAGAGTTTGTAAAGTGCTGCTGAATACGTTGGCGCTATCTAAATAAAATGTATTTTTATTATTCTTGCACCAACCATCAAACTTTTAACTTCACTATAAACCCATGACAATGATTAGTCAGAACTACACAGGCCAGGGCAGCACCGTTTGTCAACCAAGTAGCTGCGTGGTTCAGTGGTTAGCGACACAGCCTTGCATCCTTTCAGCAATGGTGTCCTGAGTTCGAATCCCGTATGGGGTGTCCCCAAACTCAAGCAGGGTTTTCTTTTGCTGTACTTGAACCCTAGAGTTTGTAAAGTGCTGCTGAATACGTTGGGGCTATCTAAATAAAATGTATTTTTATTATTCTTGCACCAACCATCAAACTTTTAACTTCACTTTAAACATGACACTTATTAGTCAGAACTACACAGGCCAGGGCAGCAGCCTTTGTCAACCAGGTAGCTGCATGGTTTAGTGGTTAGCGACGCAGCCTTGCATCCTTTCAGCACTGGTGTCCTGAGTTCGAATCCCGTGTGGGGTGTCTCTAAACTCAAGTAGGGTTTTCTTTTGCTGTACTTGAACCCTAGAGTTTGTAAAGTGCTGCTGAATACGTTGGGGCTATATAAATAAAATGTATTTTTATTATTCTTGCACCAACCATCAGACTTTTAACTTCACTTTAAACCCATGACAATGATTTGTCAGAACTATACAGGCCAGGGCAGCAGCACATATCAACCAGATAGCTGCGTGGCTTAGTGGTTAGCGGCGCAGCTTTGCAGCCTTTCGACGAAGGTGTCCTGAGTTCGATTCCCCTGCCGTGCCGAAAAGAGCAACCTTTCCAAGGTAAGATTGTGGTGGTTTGGGGTTGGCGAGTGATGTGAGTGAAAGAGGGAGTCATGATGTCATCTATCGGGTGCGATCCATCGGGAGGCGGAGTAGGGGGAGACAGAGAAAGAGGGGTGTACCGTGAGGGAGGTACAGGTACGAGAGAGGGGGGCAAGGGGCAGACAGTGGAAGAGGGCAGCATGGGTGGGAGAAGGGTATAGGTACGAGAGAGGGGGAGACAGTGGAAGAGGGCAGCATGGGTGGGAGAAGGGTATACGAGGTGAGAGGTAAGCAGACTGGGAGGCAGAGACGGTGAAAGATGGGAGAAGCGTAGATCAATGGGGAGGAGTAAGCCATATAGGGAGTTGGGAAGGTAAGCTGAGAGTAGAAGAGGGGAGTATGGGTGGAAGAAGCAGGTGAGATAGCAAGGGGGAGACAGTGGAAGAGGGCAGCATGGGTGGGAGAAGGGTAGAGTAGGTGAGAGGTCAATAGGGAGATAGGGGAGACAGTGGAAGAGGGGAGCGTAGGTGGTAGGCTCGGTGAGAGATGGGAGAAGCATAGATCAATAGGGAGGAGTAAACCATAGGGAGTTGAGAAAAGGGGAGTATGGGTGCGAGAAGCAGGAAGGGGGTGGGAAAGATAGCGAGGAAGAGGGCAGCATGGGTGGGAAAGGGTAGACTAGGTAAGCCGACTGGGAGGCAGTGACAGGGAAGCATGAAAAGGGTTGACTTGGGTGGGAAAGTTGCGAGGGTGGGTTTGGGGATCCATGGTGAAGTAGGGAGCAGAGTGTAACCTTTTCTTAGAACAGACTGCACCCCTATTTTTACAGATAACCCCCTCTCTTATGCACTGCTCCCCATGGATAACCCTTATCTTACAGACTGTTCCCCACGGTTCCCTCCTTCGCTCAGACTGGTTCACCCCGTATCTTACACACCCATGGTTCATTTTAAGCGCTGCTCTCCATGGATCACTCCCTATCTCACAAACCATCCGTCCAACCCTCAGACTTTTAACTTTATTTCTTTCCTTCGCAATGACTGACGTAGTTCCTGAACTATACAGTTCTGCAGCCTGAAGGCTCTGTGCTCTCTTCACTTCCTGGATTTCCCGGCACATTGGTGGGCGGGGCTTCACTTGCTCTGCTATCTGCTATGCATTACCACAGTATGAAGCTGATGCGGAAACTGATGTAGCAGAGCTGGATTTGAGTCAGCTTGCATTACATACAGAGGTAACGGACTCCTTATCTCAGCCCTTATCAGCCAAATTCAATTAAACCGGCTGATAAGTGGAAAAGCTGAAGATAGACAGCACAGTAATCCCGAAGCTCTCAGCTCCCGCCCTCCCCTATCTGAGGAGCTCCGTTGCTTGTCAGCCCCTCCCTCCCCTCCTGAGAACAGGCAGCTACGTCACTTGGGAAATGAGCAGATAAGCCCAGTGGCCATAGAAACGCAGTGTCAACAATGAAGGGAATAAATTAAGATAGCGGCCAAACAAAGCAGTTTTGATAAAGCAATGTATTTAGGAAAAGTCTTAAATCCACATAAAATAGCAGTATAAATAAGATGCTTTTCATGGGACAAACCCTTTAAGCAGTCAGCTGCGTGGCTCAGTGCTTAGCAGCGCAGACTTTCAACGCTGGTGTCCTTAGTTCAAATCCCGTGTTGGGTTTCCCCAAGGGGGGGGCTGGTTTGGCTGTACTTGAACCCTACAGTTTGTAAAGTGCTGCTGAATACGTTGGTGCTATATAAATTACATGTATTATTATCATGCTTACACCAACCCTCAAACGTTTAACTTCACTTTAAACCCATGAGAATGATTTGTCTGAACTGTACAGGCCAGGGCAGCACCTCGAGCTAAACAGATGCCTGCGTGGCTCACTGGTTAGCGACGCAGCTTTGCAGCCTTTCAACGCTTGCGTCCTGAGTTTGAATCCCGTGTGGGGTGTCCCCAAACTCGAGTGGGGTTTTCTTTTGCTGTACTTGAACCCTAGAGTTTGTAAAGTGCTGCTGAATACGTTGGCGCTATCTAAATAAAATGTATTTTTATTATTCTTGCACCAACCATCAAACTTTTAACTTCACTATAAACCCATGACAATGATTAGTCAGAACTACACAGGCCAGGGCAGCACCGTTTGTCAACCAAGTAGCTGCGTGGTTCAGTGGTTAGCGACACAGCCTTGCATCCTTTCAGCAATGGTGTCCTGAGTTCGAATCCCGTATGGGGTGTCCCCAAACTCAAGCAGGGTTTTCTTTTGCTGTACTTGAACCCTAGAGTTTGTAAAGTGCTGCTGAATACGTTGGGGCTATCTAAATAAAATGTATTTTTATTATTCTTGCACCAACCATCAAACTTTTAACTTCACTTTAAACATGACACTTATTAGTCAGAACTACACAGGCCAGGGCAGCAGCCTTTGTCAACCAGGTAGCTGCATGGTTTAGTGGTTAGCGACGCAGCCTTGCATCCTTTCAGCACTGGTGTCCTGAGTTCGAATCCCGTGTGGGGTGTCTCTAAACTCAAGTAGGGTTTTCTTTTGCTGTACTTGAACCCTAGAGTTTGTAAAGTGCTGCTGAATACGTTGGGGCTATATAAATAAAATGTATTTTTATTATTCTTGCACCAACCATCAGACTTTTAACTTCACTTTAAACCCATGACAATGATTTGTCAGAACTATACAGGCCAGGGCAGCAGCACATATCAACCAGATAGCTGCGTGGCTTAGTGGTTAGCGGCGCAGCTTTGCAGCCTTTCGACGAAGGTGTCCTGAGTTCGATTCCCCTGCCGTGCCGAAAAGAGCAACCTTTCCAAGGTAAGATTGTGGTGGTTTGGGGTTGGCGAGTGATGTGAGTGAAAGAGGGAGTCATGATGTCATCTATCGGGTGCGATCCATCGGGAGGCGGAGTAGGGGGAGACAGAGAAAGAGGGGTGTACCGTGAGGGAGGTACAGGTACGAGAGAGGGGGGCAAGGGGCAGACAGTGGAAGAGGGCAGCATGGGTGGGAGAAGGGTATAGGTACGAGAGAGGGGGAGACAGTGGAAGAGGGCAGCATGGGTGGGAGAAGGGTATACGAGGTGAGAGGTAAGCAGACTGGGAGGCAGAGACGGTGAAAGATGGGAGAAGCGTAGATCAATGGGGAGGAGTAAGCCATATAGGGAGTTGGGAAGGTAAGCTGAGAGTAGAAGAGGGGAGTATGGGTGGAAGAAGCAGGTGAGATAGCAAGGGGGAGACAGTGGAAGAGGGCAGCATGGGTGGGAGAAGGGTAGAGTAGGTGAGAGGTCAATAGGGAGATAGGGGAGACAGTGGAAGAGGGGAGCGTAGGTGGTAGGCTCGGTGAGAGATGGGAGAAGCATAGATCAATAGGGAGGAGTAAACCATAGGGAGTTGAGAAAAGGGGAGTATGGGTGCGAGAAGCAGGAAGGGGGTGGGAAAGATAGCGAGGAAGAGGGCAGCATGGGTGGGAAAGGGTAGACTAGGTAAGCCGACTGGGAGGCAGTGACAGGGAAGCATGAAAAGGGTTGACTTGGGTGGGAAAGTTGCGAGGGTGGGTTTGGGGATCCATGGTGAAGTAGGGAGCAGAGTGTAACCTTTTCTTAGAACAGACTGCACCCCTATTTTTACAGATAACCCCCTCTCTTATGCACTGCTCCCCATGGATAACCCTTATCTTACAGACTGTTCCCCACGGTTCCCTCCTTCGCTCAGACTGGTTCACCCCGTATCTTACACACCCATGGTTCATTTTAAGCGCTGCTCTCCATGGATCACTCCCTATCTCACAAACCATCCGTCCAACCCTCAGACTTTTAACTTTATTTCTTTCCTTCGCAATGACTGACGTAGTTCCTGAACTATACAGTTCTGCAGCCTGAAGGCTCTGTGCTCTCTTCACTTCCTGGATTTCCCGGCACATTGGTGGGCGGGGCTTCACTTGCTCTGCTATCTGCTATGCATTACCACAGTATGAAGCTGATGCGGAAACTGATGTAGCAGAGCTGGATTTGAGTCAGCTTGCATTACATACAGAGGTAACGGACTCCTTATCTCAGCCCTTATCAGCCAAATTCAATTAAACCGGCTGATAAGTGGAAAAGCTGAAGATAGACAGCACAGTAATCCCGAAGCTCTCAGCTCCCGCCCTCCCCTATCTGAGGAGCTCCGTTGCTTGTCAGCCCCTCCCTCCCCTCCTGAGAACAGGCAGCTACGTCACTTGGGAAATGAGCAGATAAGCCCAGTGGCCATAGAAACGCAGTGTCAACAATGAAGGGAATAAATTAAGATAGCGGCCAAACAAAGCAGTTTTGATAAAGCAATGTATTTAGGAAAAGTCTTAAATCCACATAAAATAGCAGTATAAATAAGATGCTTTTCATGGGACAAACCCTTTAAGCAGTCAGCTGCGTGGCTCAGTGCTTAGCAGCGCAGACTTTCAACGCTGGTGTCCTTAGTTCAAATCCCGTGTTGGGTTTCCCCAAGGGGGGGGCTGGTTTGGCTGTACTTGAACCCTACAGTTTGTAAAGTGCTGCTGAATACGTTGGTGCTATATAAATTACATGTATTATTATCATGCTTACACCAACCCTCAAACGTTTAACTTCACTTTAAACCCATGAGAATGATTTGTCTGAACTGTACAGGCCAGGGCAGCACCTCGAGCTAAACAGATGCCTGCGTGGCTCACTGGTTAGCGACGCAGCTTTGCAGCCTTTCAACGCTTGCGTCCTGAGTTTGAATCCCGTGTGGGGTGTCCCCAAACTCGAGTGGGGTTTTCTTTTGCTGTACTTGAACCCTAGAGTTTGTAAAGTGCTGCTGAATACGTTGGCGCTATCTAAATAAAATGTATTTTTATTATTCTTGCACCAACCATCAAACTTTTAACTTCACTATAAACCCATGACAATGATTAGTCAGAACTACACAGGCCAGGGCAGCACCGTTTGTCAACCAAGTAGCTGCGTGGTTCAGTGGTTAGCGACACAGCCTTGCATCCTTTCAGCAATGGTGTCCTGAGTTCGAATCCCGTATGGGGTGTCCCCAAACTCAAGCAGGGTTTTCTTTTGCTGTACTTGAACCCTAGAGTTTGTAAAGTGCTGCTGAATACGTTGGGGCTATCTAAATAAAATGTATTTTTATTATTCTTGCACCAACCATCAAACTTTTAACTTCACTTTAAACATGACACTTATTAGTCAGAACTACACAGGCCAGGGCAGCAGCCTTTGTCAACCAGGTAGCTGCATGGTTTAGTGGTTAGCGACGCAGCCTTGCATCCTTTCAGCACTGGTGTCCTGAGTTCGAATCCCGTGTGGGGTGTCTCTAAACTCAAGTAGGGTTTTCTTTTGCTGTACTTGAACCCTAGAGTTTGTAAAGTGCTGCTGAATACGTTGGGGCTATATAAATAAAATGTATTTTTATTATTCTTGCACCAACCATCAGACTTTTAACTTCACTTTAAACCCATGACAATGATTTGTCAGAACTATACAGGCCAGGGCAGCAGCACATATCAACCAGATAGCTGCGTGGCTTAGTGGTTAGCGGCGCAGCTTTGCAGCCTTTCGACGAAGGTGTCCTGAGTTCGATTCCCCTGCCGTGCCGAAAAGAGCAACCTTTCCAAGGTAAGATTGTGGTGGTTTGGGGTTGGCGAGTGATGTGAGTGAAAGAGGGAGTCATGATGTCATCTATCGGGTGCGATCCATCGGGAGGCGGAGTAGGGGGAGACAGAGAAAGAGGGGTGTACCGTGAGGGAGGTACAGGTACGAGAGAGGGGGGCAAGGGGCAGACAGTGGAAGAGGGCAGCATGGGTGGGAGAAGGGTATAGGTACGAGAGAGGGGGAGACAGTGGAAGAGGGCAGCATGGGTGGGAGAAGGGTATACGAGGTGAGAGGTAAGCAGACTGGGAGGCAGAGACGGTGAAAGATGGGAGAAGCGTAGATCAATGGGGAGGAGTAAGCCATATAGGGAGTTGGGAAGGTAAGCTGAGAGTAGAAGAGGGGAGTATGGGTGGAAGAAGCAGGTGAGATAGCAAGGGGGAGACAGTGGAAGAGGGCAGCATGGGTGGGAGAAGGGTAGAGTAGGTGAGAGGTCAATAGGGAGATAGGGGAGACAGTGGAAGAGGGGAGCGTAGGTGGTAGGCTCGGTGAGAGATGGGAGAAGCATAGATCAATAGGGAGGAGTAAACCATAGGGAGTTGAGAAAAGGGGAGTATGGGTGCGAGAAGCAGGAAGGGGGTGGGAAAGATAGCGAGGAAGAGGGCAGCATGGGTGGGAAAGGGTAGACTAGGTAAGCCGACTGGGAGGCAGTGACAGGGAAGCATGAAAAGGGTTGACTTGGGTGGGAAAGTTGCGAGGGTGGGTTTGGGGATCCATGGTGAAGTAGGGAGCAGAGTGTAACCTTTTCTTAGAACAGACTGCACCCCTATTTTTACAGATAACCCCCTCTCTTATGCACTGCTCCCCATGGATAACCCTTATCTTACAGACTGTTCCCCACGGTTCCCTCCTTCGCTCAGACTGGTTCACCCCGTATCTTACACACCCATGGTTCATTTTAAGCGCTGCTCTCCATGGATCACTCCCTATCTCACAAACCATCCGTCCAACCCTCAGACTTTTAACTTTATTTCTTTCCTTCGCAATGACTGACGTAGTTCCTGAACTATACAGTTCTGCAGCCTGAAGGCTCTGTGCTCTCTTCACTTCCTGGATTTCCCGGCACATTGGTGGGCGGGGCTTCACTTGCTCTGCTATCTGCTATGCATTACCACAGTATGAAGCTGATGCGGAAACTGATGTAGCAGAGCTGGATTTGAGTCAGCTTGCATTACATACAGAGGTAACGGACTCCTTATCTCAGCCCTTATCAGCCAAATTCAATTAAACCGGCTGATAAGTGGAAAAGCTGAAGATAGACAGCACAGTAATCCCGAAGCTCTCAGCTCCCGCCCTCCCCTATCTGAGGAGCTCCGTTGCTTGTCAGCCCCTCCCTCCCCTCCTGAGAACAGGCAGCTACGTCACTTGGGAAATGAGCAGATAAGCCCAGTGGCCATAGAAACGCAGTGTCAACAATGAAGGGAATAAATTAAGATAGCGGCCAAACAAAGCAGTTTTGATAAAGCAATGTATTTAGGAAAAGTCTTAAATCCACATAAAATAGCAGTATAAATAAGATGCTTTTCATGGGACAAACCCTTTAAGCAGTCAGCTGCGTGGCTCAGTGCTTAGCAGCGCAGACTTTCAACGCTGGTGTCCTTAGTTCAAATCCCGTGTTGGGTTTCCCCAAGGGGGGGGCTGGTTTGGCTGTACTTGAACCCTACAGTTTGTAAAGTGCTGCTGAATACGTTGGTGCTATATAAATTACATGTATTATTATCATGCTTACACCAACCCTCAAACGTTTAACTTCACTTTAAACCCATGAGAATGATTTGTCTGAACTGTACAGGCCAGGGCAGCACCTCGAGCTAAACAGATGCCTGCGTGGCTCACTGGTTAGCGACGCAGCTTTGCAGCCTTTCAACGCTTGCGTCCTGAGTTTGAATCCCGTGTGGGGTGTCCCCAAACTCGAGTGGGGTTTTCTTTTGCTGTACTTGAACCCTAGAGTTTGTAAAGTGCTGCTGAATACGTTGGCGCTATCTAAATAAAATGTATTTTTATTATTCTTGCACCAACCATCAAACTTTTAACTTCACTATAAACCCATGACAATGATTAGTCAGAACTACACAGGCCAGGGCAGCACCGTTTGTCAACCAAGTAGCTGCGTGGTTCAGTGGTTAGCGACACAGCCTTGCATCCTTTCAGCAATGGTGTCCTGAGTTCGAATCCCGTATGGGGTGTCCCCAAACTCAAGCAGGGTTTTCTTTTGCTGTACTTGAACCCTAGAGTTTGTAAAGTGCTGCTGAATACGTTGGGGCTATCTAAATAAAATGTATTTTTATTATTCTTGCACCAACCATCAAACTTTTAACTTCACTTTAAACATGACACTTATTAGTCAGAACTACACAGGCCAGGGCAGCAGCCTTTGTCAACCAGGTAGCTGCATGGTTTAGTGGTTAGCGACGCAGCCTTGCATCCTTTCAGCACTGGTGTCCTGAGTTCGAATCCCGTGTGGGGTGTCTCTAAACTCAAGTAGGGTTTTCTTTTGCTGTACTTGAACCCTAGAGTTTGTAAAGTGCTGCTGAATACGTTGGGGCTATATAAATAAAATGTATTTTTATTATTCTTGCACCAACCATCAGACTTTTAACTTCACTTTAAACCCATGACAATGATTTGTCAGAACTATACAGGCCAGGGCAGCAGCACATATCAACCAGATAGCTGCGTGGCTTAGTGGTTAGCGGCGCAGCTTTGCAGCCTTTCGACGAAGGTGTCCTGAGTTCGATTCCCCTGCCGTGCCGAAAAGAGCAACCTTTCCAAGGTAAGATTGTGGTGGTTTGGGGTTGGCGAGTGATGTGAGTGAAAGAGGGAGTCATGATGTCATCTATCGGGTGCGATCCATCGGGAGGCGGAGTAGGGGGAGACAGAGAAAGAGGGGTGTACCGTGAGGGAGGTACAGGTACGAGAGAGGGGGGCAAGGGGCAGACAGTGGAAGAGGGCAGCATGGGTGGGAGAAGGGTATAGGTACGAGAGAGGGGGAGACAGTGGAAGAGGGCAGCATGGGTGGGAGAAGGGTATACGAGGTGAGAGGTAAGCAGACTGGGAGGCAGAGACGGTGAAAGATGGGAGAAGCGTAGATCAATGGGGAGGAGTAAGCCATATAGGGAGTTGGGAAGGTAAGCTGAGAGTAGAAGAGGGGAGTATGGGTGGAAGAAGCAGGTGAGATAGCAAGGGGGAGACAGTGGAAGAGGGCAGCATGGGTGGGAGAAGGGTAGAGTAGGTGAGAGGTCAATAGGGAGATAGGGGAGACAGTGGAAGAGGGGAGCGTAGGTGGTAGGCTCGGTGAGAGATGGGAGAAGCATAGATCAATAGGGAGGAGTAAACCATAGGGAGTTGAGAAAAGGGGAGTATGGGTGCGAGAAGCAGGAAGGGGGTGGGAAAGATAGCGAGGAAGAGGGCAGCATGGGTGGGAAAGGGTAGACTAGGTAAGCCGACTGGGAGGCAGTGACAGGGAAGCATGAAAAGGGTTGACTTGGGTGGGAAAGTTGCGAGGGTGGGTTTGGGGATCCATGGTGAAGTAGGGAGCAGAGTGTAACCTTTTCTTAGAACAGACTGCACCCCTATTTTTACAGATAACCCCCTCTCTTATGCACTGCTCCCCATGGATAACCCTTATCTTACAGACTGTTCCCCACGGTTCCCTCCTTCGCTCAGACTGGTTCACCCCGTATCTTACACACCCATGGTTCATTTTAAGCGCTGCTCTCCATGGATCACTCCCTATCTCACAAACCATCCGTCCAACCCTCAGACTTTTAACTTTATTTCTTTCCTTCGCAATGACTGACGTAGTTCCTGAACTATACAGTTCTGCAGCCTGAAGGCTCTGTGCTCTCTTCACTTCCTGGATTTCCCGGCACATTGGTGGGCGGGGCTTCACTTGCTCTGCTATCTGCTATGCATTACCACAGTATGAAGCTGATGCGGAAACTGATGTAGCAGAGCTGGATTTGAGTCAGCTTGCATTACATACAGAGGTAACGGACTCCTTATCTCAGCCCTTATCAGCCAAATTCAATTAAACCGGCTGATAAGTGGAAAAGCTGAAGATAGACAGCACAGTAATCCCGAAGCTCTCAGCTCCCGCCCTCCCCTATCTGAGGAGCTCCGTTGCTTGTCAGCCCCTCCCTCCCCTCCTGAGAACAGGCAGCTACGTCACTTGGGAAATGAGCAGATAAGCCCAGTGGCCATAGAAACGCAGTGTCAACAATGAAGGGAATAAATTAAGATAGCGGCCAAACAAAGCAGTTTTGATAAAGCAATGTATTTAGGAAAAGTCTTAAATCCACATAAAATAGCAGTATAAATAAGATGCTTTTCATGGGACAAACCCTTTAAGCAGTCAGCTGCGTGGCTCAGTGCTTAGCAGCGCAGACTTTCAACGCTGGTGTCCTTAGTTCAAATCCCGTGTTGGGTTTCCCCAAGGGGGGGGCTGGTTTGGCTGTACTTGAACCCTACAGTTTGTAAAGTGCTGCTGAATACGTTGGTGCTATATAAATTACATGTATTATTATCATGCTTACACCAACCCTCAAACGTTTAACTTCACTTTAAACCCATGAGAATGATTTGTCTGAACTGTACAGGCCAGGGCAGCACCTCGAGCTAAACAGATGCCTGCGTGGCTCACTGGTTAGCGACGCAGCTTTGCAGCCTTTCAACGCTTGCGTCCTGAGTTTGAATCCCGTGTGGGGTGTCCCCAAACTCGAGTGGGGTTTTCTTTTGCTGTACTTGAACCCTAGAGTTTGTAAAGTGCTGCTGAATACGTTGGCGCTATCTAAATAAAATGTATTTTTATTATTCTTGCACCAACCATCAAACTTTTAACTTCACTATAAACCCATGACAATGATTAGTCAGAACTACACAGGCCAGGGCAGCACCGTTTGTCAACCAAGTAGCTGCGTGGTTCAGTGGTTAGCGACACAGCCTTGCATCCTTTCAGCAATGGTGTCCTGAGTTCGAATCCCGTATGGGGTGTCCCCAAACTCAAGCAGGGTTTTCTTTTGCTGTACTTGAACCCTAGAGTTTGTAAAGTGCTGCTGAATACGTTGGGGCTATCTAAATAAAATGTATTTTTATTATTCTTGCACCAACCATCAAACTTTTAACTTCACTTTAAACATGACACTTATTAGTCAGAACTACACAGGCCAGGGCAGCAGCCTTTGTCAACCAGGTAGCTGCATGGTTTAGTGGTTAGCGACGCAGCCTTGCATCCTTTCAGCACTGGTGTCCTGAGTTCGAATCCCGTGTGGGGTGTCTCTAAACTCAAGTAGGGTTTTCTTTTGCTGTACTTGAACCCTAGAGTTTGTAAAGTGCTGCTGAATACGTTGGGGCTATATAAATAAAATGTATTTTTATTATTCTTGCACCAACCATCAGACTTTTAACTTCACTTTAAACCCATGACAATGATTTGTCAGAACTATACAGGCCAGGGCAGCAGCACATATCAACCAGATAGCTGCGTGGCTTAGTGGTTAGCGGCGCAGCTTTGCAGCCTTTCGACGAAGGTGTCCTGAGTTCGATTCCCCTGCCGTGCCGAAAAGAGCAACCTTTCCAAGGTAAGATTGTGGTGGTTTGGGGTTGGCGAGTGATGTGAGTGAAAGAGGGAGTCATGATGTCATCTATCGGGTGCGATCCATCGGGAGGCGGAGTAGGGGGAGACAGAGAAAGAGGGGTGTACCGTGAGGGAGGTACAGGTACGAGAGAGGGGGGCAAGGGGCAGACAGTGGAAGAGGGCAGCATGGGTGGGAGAAGGGTATAGGTACGAGAGAGGGGGAGACAGTGGAAGAGGGCAGCATGGGTGGGAGAAGGGTATACGAGGTGAGAGGTAAGCAGACTGGGAGGCAGAGACGGTGAAAGATGGGAGAAGCGTAGATCAATGGGGAGGAGTAAGCCATATAGGGAGTTGGGAAGGTAAGCTGAGAGTAGAAGAGGGGAGTATGGGTGGAAGAAGCAGGTGAGATAGCAAGGGGGAGACAGTGGAAGAGGGCAGCATGGGTGGGAGAAGGGTAGAGTAGGTGAGAGGTCAATAGGGAGATAGGGGAGACAGTGGAAGAGGGGAGCGTAGGTGGTAGGCTCGGTGAGAGATGGGAGAAGCATAGATCAATAGGGAGGAGTAAACCATAGGGAGTTGAGAAAAGGGGAGTATGGGTGCGAGAAGCAGGAAGGGGGTGGGAAAGATAGCGAGGAAGAGGGCAGCATGGGTGGGAAAGGGTAGACTAGGTAAGCCGACTGGGAGGCAGTGACAGGGAAGCATGAAAAGGGTTGACTTGGGTGGGAAAGTTGCGAGGGTGGGTTTGGGGATCCATGGTGAAGTAGGGAGCAGAGTGTAACCTTTTCTTAGAACAGACTGCACCCCTATTTTTACAGATAACCCCCTCTCTTATGCACTGCTCCCCATGGATAACCCTTATCTTACAGACTGTTCCCCACGGTTCCCTCCTTCGCTCAGACTGGTTCACCCCGTATCTTACACACCCATGGTTCATTTTAAGCGCTGCTCTCCATGGATCACTCCCTATCTCACAAACCATCCGTCCAACCCTCAGACTTTTAACTTTATTTCTTTCCTTCGCAATGACTGACGTAGTTCCTGAACTATACAGTTCTGCAGCCTGAAGGCTCTGTGCTCTCTTCACTTCCTGGATTTCCCGGCACATTGGTGGGCGGGGCTTCACTTGCTCTGCTATCTGCTATGCATTACCACAGTATGAAGCTGATGCGGAAACTGATGTAGCAGAGCTGGATTTGAGTCAGCTTGCATTACATACAGAGGTAACGGACTCCTTATCTCAGCCCTTATCAGCCAAATTCAATTAAACCGGCTGATAAGTGGAAAAGCTGAAGATAGACAGCACAGTAATCCCGAAGCTCTCAGCTCCCGCCCTCCCCTATCTGAGGAGCTCCGTTGCTTGTCAGCCCCTCCCTCCCCTCCTGAGAACAGGCAGCTACGTCACTTGGGAAATGAGCAGATAAGCCCAGTGGCCATAGAAACGCAGTGTCAACAATGAAGGGAATAAATTAAGATAGCGGCCAAACAAAGCAGTTTTGATAAAGCAATGTATTTAGGAAAAGTCTTAAATCCACATAAAATAGCAGTATAAATAAGATGCTTTTCATGGGACAAACCCTTTAAGCAGTCAGCTGCGTGGCTCAGTGCTTAGCAGCGCAGACTTTCAACGCTGGTGTCCTTAGTTCAAATCCCGTGTTGGGTTTCCCCAAGGGGGGGGCTGGTTTGGCTGTACTTGAACCCTACAGTTTGTAAAGTGCTGCTGAATACGTTGGTGCTATATAAATTACATGTATTATTATCATGCTTACACCAACCCTCAAACGTTTAACTTCACTTTAAACCCATGAGAATGATTTGTCTGAACTGTACAGGCCAGGGCAGCACCTCGAGCTAAACAGATGCCTGCGTGGCTCACTGGTTAGCGACGCAGCTTTGCAGCCTTTCAACGCTTGCGTCCTGAGTTTGAATCCCGTGTGGGGTGTCCCCAAACTCGAGTGGGGTTTTCTTTTGCTGTACTTGAACCCTAGAGTTTGTAAAGTGCTGCTGAATACGTTGGCGCTATCTAAATAAAATGTATTTTTATTATTCTTGCACCAACCATCAAACTTTTAACTTCACTATAAACCCATGACAATGATTAGTCAGAACTACACAGGCCAGGGCAGCACCGTTTGTCAACCAAGTAGCTGCGTGGTTCAGTGGTTAGCGACACAGCCTTGCATCCTTTCAGCAATGGTGTCCTGAGTTCGAATCCCGTATGGGGTGTCCCCAAACTCAAGCAGGGTTTTCTTTTGCTGTACTTGAACCCTAGAGTTTGTAAAGTGCTGCTGAATACGTTGGGGCTATCTAAATAAAATGTATTTTTATTATTCTTGCACCAACCATCAAACTTTTAACTTCACTTTAAACATGACACTTATTAGTCAGAACTACACAGGCCAGGGCAGCAGCCTTTGTCAACCAGGTAGCTGCATGGTTTAGTGGTTAGCGACGCAGCCTTGCATCCTTTCAGCACTGGTGTCCTGAGTTCGAATCCCGTGTGGGGTGTCTCTAAACTCAAGTAGGGTTTTCTTTTGCTGTACTTGAACCCTAGAGTTTGTAAAGTGCTGCTGAATACGTTGGGGCTATATAAATAAAATGTATTTTTATTATTCTTGCACCAACCATCAGACTTTTAACTTCACTTTAAACCCATGACAATGATTTGTCAGAACTATACAGGCCAGGGCAGCAGCACATATCAACCAGATAGCTGCGTGGCTTAGTGGTTAGCGGCGCAGCTTTGCAGCCTTTCGACGAAGGTGTCCTGAGTTCGATTCCCCTGCCGTGCCGAAAAGAGCAACCTTTCCAAGGTAAGATTGTGGTGGTTTGGGGTTGGCGAGTGATGTGAGTGAAAGAGGGAGTCATGATGTCATCTATCGGGTGCGATCCATCGGGAGGCGGAGTAGGGGGAGACAGAGAAAGAGGGGTGTACCGTGAGGGAGGTACAGGTACGAGAGAGGGGGGCAAGGGGCAGACAGTGGAAGAGGGCAGCATGGGTGGGAGAAGGGTATAGGTACGAGAGAGGGGGAGACAGTGGAAGAGGGCAGCATGGGTGGGAGAAGGGTATACGAGGTGAGAGGTAAGCAGACTGGGAGGCAGAGACGGTGAAAGATGGGAGAAGCGTAGATCAATGGGGAGGAGTAAGCCATATAGGGAGTTGGGAAGGTAAGCTGAGAGTAGAAGAGGAGAGTATGGGTGGAAGAAGCAGGTGAGATAGCAAGGGGGAGACAGTGGAAGAGGGCAGCATGGGTGGGAGAAGGGTAGAGTAGGTGAGAGGTCAATAGGGAGATAGGGGAGACAGTGGAAGAGGGGAGCGTAGGTGGTAGGCTCGGTGAGAGATGGGAGAAGCATAGATCAATAGGGAGGAGTAAACCATAGGGAGTTGAGAAAAGGGGAGTATGGGTGCGAGAAGCAGGAAGGGGGTGGGAAAGATAGCGAGGAAGAGGGCAGCATGGGTGGGAAAGGGTAGACTAGGTAAGCCGACTGGGAGGCAGTGACAGGGAAGCATGAAAAGGGTTGACTTGGGTGGGAAAGTTGCGAGGGTGGGTTTGGGGATCCATGGTGAAGTAGGGAGCAGAGTGTAACCTTTTCTTAGAACAGACTGCACCCCTATTTTTACAGATAACCCCCTCTCTTATGCACTGCTCCCCATGGATAACCCTTATCTTACAGACTGTTCCCCACGGTTCCCTCCTTCGCTCAGACTGGTTCACCCCGTATCTTACACACCCATGGTTCATTTTAAGCGCTGCTCTCCATGGATCACTCCCTATCTCACAAACCATCCGTCCAACCCTCAGACTTTTAACTTTATTTCTTTCCTTCGCAATGACTGACGTAGTTCCTGAACTATACAGTTCTGCAGCCTGAAGGCTCTGTGCTCTCTTCACTTCCTGGATTTCCCGGCACATTGGTGGGCGGGGCTTCACTTGCTCTGCTATCTGCTATGCATTACCACAGTATGAAGCTGATGCGGAAACTGATGTAGCAGAGCTGGATTTGAGTCAGCTTGCATTACATACAGAGGTAACGGACTCCTTATCTCAGCCCTTATCAGCCAAATTCAATTAAACCGGCTGATAAGTGGAAAAGCTGAAGATAGACAGCACAGTAATCCCGAAGCTCTCAGCTCCCGCCCTCCCCTATCTGAGGAGCTCCGTTGCTTGTCAGCCCCTCCCTCCCCTCCTGAGAACAGGCAGCTACGTCACTTGGGAAATGAGCAGATAAGCCCAGTGGCCATAGAAACGCAGTGTCAACAATGAAGGGAATAAATTAAGATAGCGGCCAAACAAAGCAGTTTTGATAAAGCAATGTATTTAGGAAAAGTCTTAAATCCACATAAAATAGCAGTATAAATAAGATGCTTTTCATGGGACAAACCCTTTAAGCAGTCAGCTGCGTGGCTCAGTGCTTAGCAGCGCAGACTTTCAACGCTGGTGTCCTTAGTTCAAATCCCGTGTTGGGTTTCCCCAAGGGGGGGGCTGGTTTGGCTGTACTTGAACCCTACAGTTTGTAAAGTGCTGCTGAATACGTTGGTGCTATATAAATTACATGTATTATTATCATGCTTACACCAACCCTCAAACGTTTAACTTCACTTTAAACCCATGAGAATGATTTGTCTGAACTGTACAGGCCAGGGCAGCACCTCGAGCTAAACAGATGCCTGCGTGGCTCACTGGTTAGCGACGCAGCTTTGCAGCCTTTCAACGCTTGCGTCCTGAGTTTGAATCCCGTGTGGGGTGTCCCCAAACTCGAGTGGGGTTTTCTTTTGCTGTACTTGAACCCTAGAGTTTGTAAAGTGCTGCTGAATACGTTGGCGCTATCTAAATAAAATGTATTTTTATTATTCTTGCACCAACCATCAAACTTTTAACTTCACTATAAACCCATGACAATGATTAGTCAGAACTACACAGGCCAGGGCAGCACCGTTTGTCAACCAAGTAGCTGCGTGGTTCAGTGGTTAGCGACACAGCCTTGCATCCTTTCAGCAATGGTGTCCTGAGTTCGAATCCCGTATGGGGTGTCCCCAAACTCAAGCAGGGTTTTCTTTTGCTGTACTTGAACCCTAGAGTTTGTAAAGTGCTGCTGAATACGTTGGGGCTATCTAAATAAAATGTATTTTTATTATTCTTGCACCAACCATCAAACTTTTAACTTCACTTTAAACATGACACTTATTAGTCAGAACTACACAGGCCAGGGCAGCAGCCTTTGTCAACCAGGTAGCTGCATGGTTTAGTGGTTAGCGACGCAGCCTTGCATCCTTTCAGCACTGGTGTCCTGAGTTCGAATCCCGTGTGGGGTGTCTCTAAACTCAAGTAGGGTTTTCTTTTGCTGTACTTGAACCCTAGAGTTTGTAAAGTGCTGCTGAATACGTTGGGGCTATATAAATAAAATGTATTTTTATTATTCTTGCACCAACCATCAGACTTTTAACTTCACTTTAAACCCATGACAATGATTTGTCAGAACTATACAGGCCAGGGCAGCAGCACATATCAACCAGATAGCTGCGTGGCTTAGTGGTTAGCGGCGCAGCTTTGCAGCCTTTCGACGAAGGTGTCCTGAGTTCGATTCCCCTGCCGTGCCGAAAAGAGCAACCTTTCCAAGGTAAGATTGTGGTGGTTTGGGGTTGGCGAGTGATGTGAGTGAAAGAGGGAGTCATGATGTCATCTATCGGGTGCGATCCATCGGGAGGCGGAGTAGGGGGAGACAGAGAAAGAGGGGTGTACCGTGAGGGAGGTACAGGTACGAGAGAGGGGGGCAAGGGGCAGACAGTGGAAGAGGGCAGCATGGGTGGGAGAAGGGTATAGGTACGAGAGAGGGGGAGACAGTGGAAGAGGGCAGCATGGGTGGGAGAAGGGTATACGAGGTGAGAGGTAAGCAGACTGGGAGGCAGAGACGGTGAAAGATGGGAGAAGCGTAGATCAATGGGGAGGAGTAAGCCATATAGGGAGTTGGGAAGGTAAGCTGAGAGTAGAAGAGGGGAGTATGGGTGGAAGAAGCAGGTGAGATAGCAAGGGGGAGACAGTGGAAGAGGGCAGCATGGGTGGGAGAAGGGTAGAGTAGGTGAGAGGTCAATAGGGAGATAGGGGAGACAGTGGAAGAGGGGAGCGTAGGTGGTAGGCTCGGTGAGAGATGGGAGAAGCATAGATCAATAGGGAGGAGTAAACCATAGGGAGTTGAGAAAAGGGGAGTATGGGTGCGAGAAGCAGGAAGGGGGTGGGAAAGATAGCGAGGAAGAGGGCAGCATGGGTGGGAAAGGGTAGACTAGGTAAGCCGACTGGGAGGCAGTGACAGGGAAGCATGAAAAGGGTTGACTTGGGTGGGAAAGTTGCGAGGGTGGGTTTGGGGATCCATGGTGAAGTAGGGAGCAGAGTGTAACCTTTTCTTAGAACAGACTGCACCCCTATTTTTACAGATAACCCCCTCTCTTATGCACTGCTCCCCATGGATAACCCTTATCTTACAGACTGTTCCCCACGGTTCCCTCCTTCGCTCAGACTGGTTCACCCCGTATCTTACACACCCATGGTTCATTTTAAGCGCTGCTCTCCATGGATCACTCCCTATCTCACAAACCATCCGTCCAACCCTCAGACTTTTAACTTTATTTCTTTCCTTCGCAATGACTGACGTAGTTCCTGAACTATACAGTTCTGCAGCCTGAAGGCTCTGTGCTCTCTTCACTTCCTGGATTTCCCGGCACATTGGTGGGCGGGGCTTCACTTGCTCTGCTATCTGCTATGCATTACCACAGTATGAAGCTGATGCGGAAACTGATGTAGCAGAGCTGGATTTGAGTCAGCTTGCATTACATACAGAGGTAACGGACTCCTTATCTCAGCCCTTATCAGCCAAATTCAATTAAACCGGCTGATAAGTGGAAAAGCTGAAGATAGACAGCACAGTAATCCCGAAGCTCTCAGCTCCCGCCCTCCCCTATCTGAGGAGCTCCGTTGCTTGTCAGCCCCTCCCTCCCCTCCTGAGAACAGGCAGCTACGTCACTTGGGAAATGAGCAGATAAGCCCAGTGGCCATAGAAACGCAGTGTCAACAATGAAGGGAATAAATTAAGATAGCGGCCAAACAAAGCAGTTTTGATAAAGCAATGTATTTAGGAAAAGTCTTAAATCCACATAAAATAGCAGTATAAATAAGATGCTTTTCATGGGACAAACCCTTTAAGCAGTCAGCTGCGTGGCTCAGTGCTTAGCAGCGCAGACTTTCAACGCTGGTGTCCTTAGTTCAAATCCCGTGTTGGGTTTCCCCAAGGGGGGGGCTGGTTTGGCTGTACTTGAACCCTACAGTTTGTAAAGTGCTGCTGAATACGTTGGTGCTATATAAATTACATGTATTATTATCATGCTTACACCAACCCTCAAACGTTTAACTTCACTTTAAACCCATGAGAATGATTTGTCTGAACTGTACAGGCCAGGGCAGCACCTCGAGCTAAACAGATGCCTGCGTGGCTCACTGGTTAGCGACGCAGCTTTGCAGCCTTTCAACGCTTGCGTCCTGAGTTTGAATCCCGTGTGGGGTGTCCCCAAACTCGAGTGGGGTTTTCTTTTGCTGTACTTGAACCCTAGAGTTTGTAAAGTGCTGCTGAATACGTTGGCGCTATCTAAATAAAATGTATTTTTATTATTCTTGCACCAACCATCAAACTTTTAACTTCACTATAAACCCATGACAATGATTAGTCAGAACTACACAGGCCAGGGCAGCACCGTTTGTCAACCAAGTAGCTGCGTGGTTCAGTGGTTAGCGACACAGCCTTGCATCCTTTCAGCAATGGTGTCCTGAGTTCGAATCCCGTATGGGGTGTCCCCAAACTCAAGCAGGGTTTTCTTTTGCTGTACTTGAACCCTAGAGTTTGTAAAGTGCTGCTGAATACGTTGGGGCTATCTAAATAAAATGTATTTTTATTATTCTTGCACCAACCATCAAACTTTTAACTTCACTTTAAACATGACACTTATTAGTCAGAACTACACAGGCCAGGGCAGCAGCCTTTGTCAACCAGGTAGCTGCATGGTTTAGTGGTTAGCGACGCAGCCTTGCATCCTTTCAGCACTGGTGTCCTGAGTTCGAATCCCGTGTGGGGTGTCTCTAAACTCAAGTAGGGTTTTCTTTTGCTGTACTTGAACCCTAGAGTTTGTAAAGTGCTGCTGAATACGTTGGGGCTATATAAATAAAATGTATTTTTATTATTCTTGCACCAACCATCAGACTTTTAACTTCACTTTAAACCCATGACAATGATTTGTCAGAACTATACAGGCCAGGGCAGCAGCACATATCAACCAGATAGCTGCGTGGCTTAGTGGTTAGCGGCGCAGCTTTGCAGCCTTTCGACGAAGGTGTCCTGAGTTCGATTCCCCTGCCGTGCCGAAAAGAGCAACCTTTCCAAGGTAAGATTGTGGTGGTTTGGGGTTGGCGAGTGATGTGAGTGAAAGAGGGAGTCATGATGTCATCTATCGGGTGCGATCCATCGGGAGGCGGAGTAGGGGGAGACAGAGAAAGAGGGGTGTACCGTGAGGGAGGTACAGGTACGAGAGAGGGGGGCAAGGGGCAGACAGTGGAAGAGGGCAGCATGGGTGGGAGAAGGGTATAGGTACGAGAGAGGGGGAGACAGTGGAAGAGGGCAGCATGGGTGGGAGAAGGGTATACGAGGTGAGAGGTAAGCAGACTGGGAGGCAGAGACGGTGAAAGATGGGAGAAGCGTAGATCAATGGGGAGGAGTAAGCCATATAGGGAGTTGGGAAGGTAAGCTGAGAGTAGAAGAGGGGAGTATGGGTGGAAGAAGCAGGTGAGATAGCAAGGGGGAGACAGTGGAAGAGGGCAGCATGGGTGGGAGAAGGGTAGAGTAGGTGAGAGGTCAATAGGGAGATAGGGGAGACAGTGGAAGAGGGGAGCGTAGGTGGTAGGCTCGGTGAGAGATGGGAGAAGCATAGATCAATAGGGAGGAGTAAACCATAGGGAGTTGAGAAAAGGGGAGTATGGGTGCGAGAAGCAGGAAGGGGGTGGGAAAGATAGCGAGGAAGAGGGCAGCATGGGTGGGAAAGGGTAGACTAGGTAAGCCGACTGGGAGGCAGTGACAGGGAAGCATGAAAAGGGTTGACTTGGGTGGGAAAGTTGCGAGGGTGGGTTTGGGGATCCATGGTGAAGTAGGGAGCAGAGTGTAACCTTTTCTTAGAACAGACTGCACCCCTATTTTTACAGATAACCCCCTCTCTTATGCACTGCTCCCCATGGATAACCCTTATCTTACAGACTGTTCCCCACGGTTCCCTCCTTCGCTCAGACTGGTTCACCCCGTATCTTACACACCCATGGTTCATTTTAAGCGCTGCTCTCCATGGATCACTCCCTATCTCACAAACCATCCGTCCAACCCTCAGACTTTTAACTTTATTTCTTTCCTTCGCAATGACTGACGTAGTTCCTGAACTATACAGTTCTGCAGCCTGAAGGCTCTGTGCTCTCTTCACTTCCTGGATTTCCCGGCACATTGGTGGGCGGGGCTTCACTTGCTCTGCTATCTGCTATGCATTACCACAGTATGAAGCTGATGCGGAAACTGATGTAGCAGAGCTGGATTTGAGTCAGCTTGCATTACATACAGAGGTAACGGACTCCTTATCTCAGCCCTTATCAGCCAAATTCAATTAAACCGGCTGATAAGTGGAAAAGCTGAAGATAGACAGCACAGTAATCCCGAAGCTCTCAGCTCCCGCCCTCCCCTATCTGAGGAGCTCCGTTGCTTGTCAGCCCCTCCCTCCCCTCCTGAGAACAGGCAGCTACGTCACTTGGGAAATGAGCAGATAAGCCCAGTGGCCATAGAAACGCAGTGTCAACAATGAAGGGAATAAATTAAGATAGCGGCCAAACAAAGCAGTTTTGATAAAGCAATGTATTTAGGAAAAGTCTTAAATCCACATAAAATAGCAGTATAAATAAGATGCTTTTCATGGGACAAACCCTTTAAGCAGTCAGCTGCGTGGCTCAGTGCTTAGCAGCGCAGACTTTCAACGCTGGTGTCCTTAGTTCAAATCCCGTGTTGGGTTTCCCCAAGGGGGGGGCTGGTTTGGCTGTACTTGAACCCTACAGTTTGTAAAGTGCTGCTGAATACGTTGGTGCTATATAAATTACATGTATTATTATCATGCTTACACCAACCCTCAAACGTTTAACTTCACTTTAAACCCATGAGAATGATTTGTCTGAACTGTACAGGCCAGGGCAGCACCTCGAGCTAAACAGATGCCTGCGTGGCTCACTGGTTAGCGACGCAGCTTTGCAGCCTTTCAACGCTTGCGTCCTGAGTTTGAATCCCGTGTGGGGTGTCCCCAAACTCGAGTGGGGTTTTCTTTTGCTGTACTTGAACCCTAGAGTTTGTAAAGTGCTGCTGAATACGTTGGCGCTATCTAAATAAAATGTATTTTTATTATTCTTGCACCAACCATCAAACTTTTAACTTCACTATAAACCCATGACAATGATTAGTCAGAACTACACAGGCCAGGGCAGCACCGTTTGTCAACCAAGTAGCTGCGTGGTTCAGTGGTTAGCGACACAGCCTTGCATCCTTTCAGCAATGGTGTCCTGAGTTCGAATCCCGTATGGGGTGTCCCCAAACTCAAGCAGGGTTTTCTTTTGCTGTACTTGAACCCTAGAGTTTGTAAAGTGCTGCTGAATACGTTGGGGCTATCTAAATAAAATGTATTTTTATTATTCTTGCACCAACCATCAAACTTTTAACTTCACTTTAAACATGACACTTATTAGTCAGAACTACACAGGCCAGGGCAGCAGCCTTTGTCAACCAGGTAGCTGCATGGTTTAGTGGTTAGCGACGCAGCCTTGCATCCTTTCAGCACTGGTGTCCTGAGTTCGAATCCCGTGTGGGGTGTCTCTAAACTCAAGTAGGGTTTTCTTTTGCTGTACTTGAACCCTAGAGTTTGTAAAGTGCTGCTGAATACGTTGGGGCTATATAAATAAAATGTATTTTTATTATTCTTGCACCAACCATCAGACTTTTAACTTCACTTTAAACCCATGACAATGATTTGTCAGAACTATACAGGCCAGGGCAGCAGCACATATCAACCAGATAGCTGCGTGGCTTAGTGGTTAGCGGCGCAGCTTTGCAGCCTTTCGACGAAGGTGTCCTGAGTTCGATTCCCCTGCCGTGCCGAAAAGAGCAACCTTTCCAAGGTAAGATTGTGGTGGTTTGGGGTTGGCGAGTGATGTGAGTGAAAGAGGGAGTCATGATGTCATCTATCGGGTGCGATCCATCGGGAGGCGGAGTAGGGGGAGACAGAGAAAGAGGGGTGTACCGTGAGGGAGGTACAGGTACGAGAGAGGGGGGCAAGGGGCAGACAGTGGAAGAGGGCAGCATGGGTGGGAGAAGGGTATAGGTACGAGAGAGGGGGAGACAGTGGAAGAGGGCAGCATGGGTGGGAGAAGGGTATACGAGGTGAGAGGTAAGCAGACTGGGAGGCAGAGACGGTGAAAGATGGGAGAAGCGTAGATCAATGGGGAGGAGTAAGCCATATAGGGAGTTGGGAAGGTAAGCTGAGAGTAGAAGAGGGGAGTATGGGTGGAAGAAGCAGGTGAGATAGCAAGGGGGAGACAGTGGAAGAGGGCAGCATGGGTGGGAGAAGGGTAGAGTAGGTGAGAGGTCAATAGGGAGATAGGGGAGACAGTGGAAGAGGGGAGCGTAGGTGGTAGGCTCGGTGAGAGATGGGAGAAGCATAGATCAATAGGGAGGAGTAAACCATAGGGAGTTGAGAAAAGGGGAGTATGGGTGCGAGAAGCAGGAAGGGGGTGGGAAAGATAGCGAGGAAGAGGGCAGCATGGGTGGGAAAGGGTAGACTAGGTAAGCCGACTGGGAGGCAGTGACAGGGAAGCATGAAAAGGGTTGACTTGGGTGGGAAAGTTGCGAGGGTGGGTTTGGGGATCCATGGTGAAGTAGGGAGCAGAGTGTAACCTTTTCTTAGAACAGACTGCACCCCTATTTTTACAGATAACCCCCTCTCTTATGCACTGCTCCCCATGGATAACCCTTATCTTACAGACTGTTCCCCACGGTTCCCTCCTTCGCTCAGACTGGTTCACCCCGTATCTTACACACCCATGGTTCATTTTAAGCGCTGCTCTCCATGGATCACTCCCTATCTCACAAACCATCCGTCCAACCCTCAGACTTTTAACTTTATTTCTTTCCTTCGCAATGACTGACGTAGTTCCTGAACTATACAGTTCTGCAGCCTGAAGGCTCTGTGCTCTCTTCACTTCCTGGATTTCCCGGCACATTGGTGGGCGGGGCTTCACTTGCTCTGCTATCTGCTATGCATTACCACAGTATGAAGCTGATGCGGAAACTGATGTAGCAGAGCTGGATTTGAGTCAGCTTGCATTACATACAGAGGTAACGGACTCCTTATCTCAGCCCTTATCAGCCAAATTCAATTAAACCGGCTGATAAGTGGAAAAGCTGAAGATAGACAGCACAGTAATCCCGAAGCTCTCAGCTCCCGCCCTCCCCTATCTGAGGAGCTCCGTTGCTTGTCAGCCCCTCCCTCCCCTCCTGAGAACAGGCAGCTACGTCACTTGGGAAATGAGCAGATAAGCCCAGTGGCCATAGAAACGCAGTGTCAACAATGAAGGGAATAAATTAAGATAGCGGCCAAACAAAGCAGTTTTGATAAAGCAATGTATTTAGGAAAAGTCTTAAATCCACATAAAATAGCAGTATAAATAAGATGCTTTTCATGGGACAAACCCTTTAAGCAGTCAGCTGCGTGGCTCAGTGCTTAGCAGCGCAGACTTTCAACGCTGGTGTCCTTAGTTCAAATCCCGTGTTGGGTTTCCCCAAGGGGGGGGCTGGTTTGGCTGTACTTGAACCCTACAGTTTGTAAAGTGCTGCTGAATACGTTGGTGCTATATAAATTACATGTATTATTATCATGCTTACACCAACCCTCAAACGTTTAACTTCACTTTAAACCCATGAGAATGATTTGTCTGAACTGTACAGGCCAGGGCAGCACCTCGAGCTAAACAGATGCCTGCGTGGCTCACTGGTTAGCGACGCAGCTTTGCAGCCTTTCAACGCTTGCGTCCTGAGTTTGAATCCCGTGTGGGGTGTCCCCAAACTCGAGTGGGGTTTTCTTTTGCTGTACTTGAACCCTAGAGTTTGTAAAGTGCTGCTGAATACGTTGGCGCTATCTAAATAAAATGTATTTTTATTATTCTTGCACCAACCATCAAACTTTTAACTTCACTTTAAACATGACACTTATTAGTCAGAACTACACAGGCCAGGGCAGCAGCCTTTGTCAACCAGGTAGCTGCATGGTTTAGTGGTTAGCGACGCAGCCTTGCATCCTTTCAGCACTGGTGTCCTGAGTTCGAATCCCGTGTGGGGTGTCTCTAAACTCAAGTAGGGTTTTCTTTTGCTGTACTTGAACCCTAGAGTTTGTAAAGTGCTGCTGAATACGTTGGGGCTATCTAAATAAAATGTATTTTTATTATTCTTGCACCAACCATCAGACTTTTAACTTCACTTTAAACCCATGACAATGATTTGTCAGAACTATACAGGCCAGGGCAGCAGCACATATCAACCAGATAGCTGCGTGGCTTAGTGGTTAGCGGCGCAGCTTTGCAGCCTTTCGACGAAGGTGTCCTGAGTTCGATTCCCCTGCCGTGCCGAAAAGAGCAACCTTTCCAAGGTAAGATTGTGGTGGTTTGGGGTTGGCGAGTGATGTGAGTGAAAGAGGGAGTCATGATGTCATCTATCGGGTGCGATCCATCGGGAGGCGGAGTAGGGGGAGACAGAGAAAGAGGGGTGTACCGTGAGGGAGGTACAGGTACGAGAGAGGGGGGCAAGGGGCAGACAGTGGAAGAGGGCAGCATGGGTGGGAGAAGGGTATAGGTACGAGAGAGGGGGAGACAGTGGAAGAGGGCAGCATGGGTGGGAGAAGGGTATACGAGGTGAGAGGTAAGCAGACTGGGAGGCAGAGACGGTGAAAGATGGGAGAAGCGTAGATCAATGGGGAGGAGTAAGCCATATAGGGAGTTGGGAAGGTAAGCTGAGAGTAGAAGAGGGGAGTATGGGTGGAAGAAGCAGGTGAGATAGCAAGGGGGAGACAGTGGAAGAGGGCAGCATGGGTGGGAGAAGGGTAGAGTAGGTGAGAGGTCAATAGGGAGATAGGGGAGACAGTGGAAGAGGGGAGCGTAGGTGGTAGGCTCGGTGAGAGATGGGAGAAGCATAGATCAATAGGGAGGAGTAAACCATAGGGAGTTGAGAAAAGGGGAGTATGGGTGCGAGAAGCAGGAAGGGGGTGGGAAAGATAGCGAGGAAGAGGGCAGCATGGGTGGGAAAGGGTAGACTAGGTAAGCCGACTGGGAGGCAGTGACAGGGAAGCATGAAAAGGGTTGACTTGGGTGGGAAAGTTGCGAGGGTGGGTTTGGGGATCCATGGTGAAGTAGGGAGCAGAGTGTAACCTTTTCTTAGAACAGACTGCACCCCTATTTTTACAGATAACCCCCTCTCTTATGCACTGCTCCCCATGGATAACCCTTATCTTACAGACTGTTCCCCACGGTTCCCTCCTTCGCTCAGACTGGTTCACCCCGTATCTTACACACCCATGGTTCATTTTAAGCGCTGCTCTCCATGGATCACTCCCTATCTCACAAACCATCCGTCCAACCCTCAGACTTTTAACTTTATTTCTTTCCTTCGCAATGACTGACGTAGTTCCTGAACTATACAGTTCTGCAGCCTGAAGGCTCTGTGCTCTCTTCACTTCCTGGATTTCCCGGCACATTGGTGGGCGGGGCTTCACTTGCTCTGCTATCTGCTATGCATTACCACAGTATGAAGCTGATGCGGAAACTGATGTAGCAGAGCTGGATTTGAGTCAGCTTGCATTACATACAGAGGTAACGGACTCCTTATCTCAGCCCTTATCAGCCAAATTCAATTAAACCGGCTGATAAGTGGAAAAGCTGAAGATAGACAGCACAGTAATCCCGAAGCTCTCAGCTCCCGCCCTCCCCTATCTGAGGAGCTCCGTTGCTTGTCAGCCCCTCCCTCCCCTCCTGAGAACAGGCAGCTACGTCACTTGGGAAATGAGCAGATAAGCCCAGTGGCCATAGAAACGCAGTGTCAACAATGAAGGGAATAAATTAAGATAGCGGCCAAACAAAGCAGTTTTGATAAAGCAATGTATTTAGGAAAAGTCTTAAATCCACATAAAATAGCAGTATAAATAAGATGCTTTTCATGGGACAAACCCTTTAAGCAGTCAGCTGCGTGGCTCAGTGCTTAGCAGCGCAGACTTTCAACGCTGGTGTCCTTAGTTCAAATCCCGTGTTGGGTTTCCCCAAGGGGGGGGCTGGTTTGGCTGTACTTGAACCCTACAGTTTGTAAAGTGCTGCTGAATACGTTGGTGCTATATAAATTACATGTATTATTATCATGCTTACACCAACCCTCAAACGTTTAACTTCACTTTAAACCCATGAGAATGATTTGTCTGAACTGTACAGGCCAGGGCAGCACCTCGAGCTAAACAGATGCCTGCGTGGCTCACTGGTTAGCGACGCAGCTTTGCAGCCTTTCAACGCTTGCGTCCTGAGTTTGAATCCCGTGTGGGGTGTCCCCAAACTCGAGTGGGGTTTTCTTTTGCTGTACTTGAACCCTAGAGTTTGTAAAGTGCTGCTGAATACGTTGGCGCTATCTAAATAAAATGTATTTTTATTATTCTTGCACCAACCATCAAACTTTTAACTTCACTATAAACCCATGACAATGATTAGTCAGAACTACACAGGCCAGGGCAGCACCGTTTGTCAACCAAGTAGCTGCGTGGTTCAGTGGTTAGCGACACAGCCTTGCATCCTTTCAGCAATGGTGTCCTGAGTTCGAATCCCGTATGGGGTGTCCCCAAACTCAAGCAGGGTTTTCTTTTGCTGTACTTGAACCCTAGAGTTTGTAAAGTGCTGCTGAATACGTTGGGGCTATCTAAATAAAATGTATTTTTATTATTCTTGCACCAACCATCAAACTTTTAACTTCACTTTAAACATGACACTTATTAGTCAGAACTACACAGGCCAGGGCAGCAGCCTTTGTCAACCAGGTAGCTGCATGGTTTAGTGGTTAGCGACGCAGCCTTGCATCCTTTCAGCACTGGTGTCCTGAGTTCGAATCCCGTGTGGGGTGTCTCTAAACTCAAGTAGGGTTTTCTTTTGCTGTACTTGAACCCTAGAGTTTGTAAAGTGCTGCTGAATACGTTGGGGCTATATAAATAAAATGTATTTTTATTATTCTTGCACCAACCATCAGACTTTTAACTTCACTTTAAACCCATGACAATGATTTGTCAGAACTATACAGGCCAGGGCAGCAGCACATATCAACCAGATAGCTGCGTGGCTTAGTGGTTAGCGGCGCAGCTTTGCAGCCTTTCGACGAAGGTGTCCTGAGTTCGATTCCCCTGCCGTGCCGAAAAGAGCAACCTTTCCAAGGTAAGATTGTGGTGGTTTGGGGTTGGCGAGTGATGTGAGTGAAAGAGGGAGTCATGATGTCATCTATCGGGTGCGATCCATCGGGAGGCGGAGTAGGGGGAGACAGAGAAAGAGGGGTGTACCGTGAGGGAGGTACAGGTACGAGAGAGGGGGGCAAGGGGCAGACAGTGGAAGAGGGCAGCATGGGTGGGAGAAGGGTATAGGTACGAGAGAGGGGGAGACAGTGGAAGAGGGCAGCATGGGTGGGAGAAGGGTATACGAGGTGAGAGGTAAGCAGACTGGGAGGCAGAGACGGTGAAAGATGGGAGAAGCGTAGATCAATGGGGAGGAGTAAGCCATATAGGGAGTTGGGAAGGTAAGCTGAGAGTAGAAGAGGGGAGTATGGGTGGAAGAAGCAGGTGAGATAGCAAGGGGGAGACAGTGGAAGAGGGCAGCATGGGTGGGAGAAGGGTAGAGTAGGTGAGAGGTCAATAGGGAGATAGGGGAGACAGTGGAAGAGGGGAGCGTAGGTGGTAGGCTCGGTGAGAGATGGGAGAAGCATAGATCAATAGGGAGGAGTAAACCATAGGGAGTTGAGAAAAGGGGAGTATGGGTGCGAGAAGCAGGAAGGGGGTGGGAAAGATAGCGAGGAAGAGGGCAGCATGGGTGGGAAAGGGTAGACTAGGTAAGCCGACTGGGAGGCAGTGACAGGGAAGCATGAAAAGGGTTGACTTGGGTGGGAAAGTTGCGAGGGTGGGTTTGGGGATCCATGGTGAAGTAGGGAGCAGAGTGTAACCTTTTCTTAGAACAGACTGCACCCCTATTTTTACAGATAACCCCCTCTCTTATGCACTGCTCCCCATGGATAACCCTTATCTTACAGACTGTTCCCCACGGTTCCCTCCTTCGCTCAGACTGGTTCACCCCGTATCTTACACACCCATGGTTCATTTTAAGCGCTGCTCTCCATGGATCACTCCCTATCTCACAAACCATCCGTCCAACCCTCAGACTTTTAACTTTATTTCTTTCCTTCGCAATGACTGACGTAGTTCCTGAACTATACAGTTCTGCAGCCTGAAGGCTCTGTGCTCTCTTCACTTCCTGGATTTCCCGGCACATTGGTGGGCGGGGCTTCACTTGCTCTGCTATCTGCTATGCATTACCACAGTATGAAGCTGATGCGGAAACTGATGTAGCAGAGCTGGATTTGAGTCAGCTTGCATTACATACAGAGGTAACGGACTCCTTATCTCAGCCCTTATCAGCCAAATTCAATTAAACCGGCTGATAAGTGGAAAAGCTGAAGATAGACAGCACAGTAATCCCGAAGCTCTCAGCTCCCGCCCTCCCCTATCTGAGGAGCTCCGTTGCTTGTCAGCCCCTCCCTCCCCTCCTGAGAACAGGCAGCTACGTCACTTGGGAAATGAGCAGATAAGCCCAGTGGCCATAGAAACGCAGTGTCAACAATGAAGGGAATAAATTAAGATAGCGGCCAAACAAAGCAGTTTTGATAAAGCAATGTATTTAGGAAAAGTCTTAAATCCACATAAAATAGCAGTATAAATAAGATGCTTTTCATGGGACAAACCCTTTAAGCAGTCAGCTGCGTGGCTCAGTGCTTAGCAGCGCAGACTTTCAACGCTGGTGTCCTTAGTTCAAATCCCGTGTTGGGTTTCCCCAAGGGGGGGGCTGGTTTGGCTGTACTTGAACCCTACAGTTTGTAAAGTGCTGCTGAATACGTTGGTGCTATATAAATTACATGTATTATTATCATGCTTACACCAACCCTCAAACGTTTAACTTCACTTTAAACCCATGAGAATGATTTGTCTGAACTGTACAGGCCAGGGCAGCACCTCGAGCTAAACAGATGCCTGCGTGGCTCACTGGTTAGCGACGCAGCTTTGCAGCCTTTCAACGCTTGCGTCCTGAGTTTGAATCCCGTGTGGGGTGTCCCCAAACTCGAGTGGGGTTTTCTTTTGCTGTACTTGAACCCTAGAGTTTGTAAAGTGCTGCTGAATACGTTGGCGCTATCTAAATAAAATGTATTTTTATTATTCTTGCACCAACCATCAAACTTTTAACTTCACTATAAACCCATGACAATGATTAGTCAGAACTACACAGGCCAGGGCAGCACCGTTTGTCAACCAAGTAGCTGCGTGGTTCAGTGGTTAGCGACACAGCCTTGCATCCTTTCAGCAATGGTGTCCTGAGTTCGAATCCCGTATGGGGTGTCCCCAAACTCAAGCAGGGTTTTCTTTTGCTGTACTTGAACCCTAGAGTTTGTAAAGTGCTGCTGAATACGTTGGGGCTATCTAAATAAAATGTATTTTTATTATTCTTGCACCAACCATCAAACTTTTAACTTCACTTTAAACATGACACTTATTAGTCAGAACTACACAGGCCAGGGCAGCAGCCTTTGTCAACCAGGTAGCTGCATGGTTTAGTGGTTAGCGACGCAGCCTTGCATCCTTTCAGCACTGGTGTCCTGAGTTCGAATCCCGTGTGGGGTGTCTCTAAACTCAAGTAGGGTTTTCTTTTGCTGTACTTGAACCCTAGAGTTTGTAAAGTGCTGCTGAATACGTTGGGGCTATATAAATAAAATGTATTTTTATTATTCTTGCACCAACCATCAGACTTTTAACTTCACTTTAAACCCATGACAATGATTTGTCAGAACTATACAGGCCAGGGCAGCAGCACATATCAACCAGATAGCTGCGTGGCTTAGTGGTTAGCGGCGCAGCTTTGCAGCCTTTCGACGAAGGTGTCCTGAGTTCGATTCCCCTGCCGTGCCGAAAAGAGCAACCTTTCCAAGGTAAGATTGTGGTGGTTTGGGGTTGGCGAGTGATGTGAGTGAAAGAGGGAGTCATGATGTCATCTATCGGGTGCGATCCATCGGGAGGCGGAGTAGGGGGAGACAGAGAAAGAGGGGTGTACCGTGAGGGAGGTACAGGTACGAGAGAGGGGGGCAAGGGGCAGACAGTGGAAGAGGGCAGCATGGGTGGGAGAAGGGTATAGGTACGAGAGAGGGGGAGACAGTGGAAGAGGGCAGCATGGGTGGGAGAAGGGTATACGAGGTGAGAGGTAAGCAGACTGGGAGGCAGAGACGGTGAAAGATGGGAGAAGCGTAGATCAATGGGGAGGAGTAAGCCATATAGGGAGTTGGGAAGGTAAGCTGAGAGTAGAAGAGGGGAGTATGGGTGGAAGAAGCAGGTGAGATAGCAAGGGGGAGACAGTGGAAGAGGGCAGCATGGGTGGGAGAAGGGTAGAGTAGGTGAGAGGTCAATAGGGAGATAGGGGAGACAGTGGAAGAGGGGAGCGTAGGTGGTAGGCTCGGTGAGAGATGGGAGAAGCATAGATCAATAGGGAGGAGTAAACCATAGGGAGTTGAGAAAAGGGGAGTATGGGTGCGAGAAGCAGGAAGGGGGTGGGAAAGATAGCGAGGAAGAGGGCAGCATGGGTGGGAAAGGGTAGACTAGGTAAGCCGACTGGGAGGCAGTGACAGGGAAGCATGAAAAGGGTTGACTTGGGTGGGAAAGTTGCGAGGGTGGGTTTGGGGATCCATGGTGAAGTAGGGAGCAGAGTGTAACCTTTTCTTAGAACAGACTGCACCCCTATTTTTACAGATAACCCCCTCTCTTATGCACTGCTCCCCATGGATAACCCTTATCTTACAGACTGTTCCCCACGGTTCCCTCCTTCGCTCAGACTGGTTCACCCCGTATCTTACACACCCATGGTTCATTTTAAGCGCTGCTCTCCATGGATCACTCCCTATCTCACAAACCATCCGTCCAACCCTCAGACTTTTAACTTTATTTCTTTCCTTCGCAATGACTGACGTAGTTCCTGAACTATACAGTTCTGCAGCCTGAAGGCTCTGTGCTCTCTTCACTTCCTGGATTTCCCGGCACATTGGTGGGCGGGGCTTCACTTGCTCTGCTATCTGCTATGCATTACCACAGTATGAAGCTGATGCGGAAACTGATGTAGCAGAGCTGGATTTGAGTCAGCTTGCATTACATACAGAGGTAACGGACTCCTTATCTCAGCCCTTATCAGCCAAATTCAATTAAACCGGCTGATAAGTGGAAAAGCTGAAGATAGACAGCACAGTAATCCCGAAGCTCTCAGCTCCCGCCCTCCCCTATCTGAGGAGCTCCGTTGCTTGTCAGCCCCTCCCTCCCCTCCTGAGAACAGGCAGCTACGTCACTTGGGAAATGAGCAGATAAGCCCAGTGGCCATAGAAACGCAGTGTCAACAATGAAGGGAATAAATTAAGATAGCGGCCAAACAAAGCAGTTTTGATAAAGCAATGTATTTAGGAAAAGTCTTAAATCCACATAAAATAGCAGTATAAATAAGATGCTTTTCATGGGACAAACCCTTTAAGCAGTCAGCTGCGTGGCTCAGTGCTTAGCAGCGCAGACTTTCAACGCTGGTGTCCTTAGTTCAAATCCCGTGTTGGGTTTCCCCAAGGGGGGGGCTGGTTTGGCTGTACTTGAACCCTACAGTTTGTAAAGTGCTGCTGAATACGTTGGTGCTATATAAATTACATGTATTATTATCATGCTTACACCAACCCTCAAACGTTTAACTTCACTTTAAACCCATGAGAATGATTTGTCTGAACTGTACAGGCCAGGGCAGCACCTCGAGCTAAACAGATGCCTGCGTGGCTCACTGGTTAGCGACGCAGCTTTGCAGCCTTTCAACGCTTGCGTCCTGAGTTTGAATCCCGTGTGGGGTGTCCCCAAACTCGAGTGGGGTTTTCTTTTGCTGTACTTGAACCCTAGAGTTTGTAAAGTGCTGCTGAATACGTTGGCGCTATCTAAATAAAATGTATTTTTATTATTCTTGCACCAACCATCAAACTTTTAACTTCACTATAAACCCATGACAATGATTAGTCAGAACTACACAGGCCAGGGCAGCACCGTTTGTCAACCAAGTAGCTGCGTGGTTCAGTGGTTAGCGACACAGCCTTGCATCCTTTCAGCAATGGTGTCCTGAGTTCGAATCCCGTATGGGGTGTCCCCAAACTCAAGCAGGGTTTTCTTTTGCTGTACTTGAACCCTAGAGTTTGTAAAGTGCTGCTGAATACGTTGGGGCTATCTAAATAAAATGTATTTTTATTATTCTTGCACCAACCATCAAACTTTTAACTTCACTTTAAACATGACACTTATTAGTCAGAACTACACAGGCCAGGGCAGCAGCCTTTGTCAACCAGGTAGCTGCATGGTTTAGTGGTTAGCGACGCAGCCTTGCATCCTTTCAGCACTGGTGTCCTGAGTTCGAATCCCGTGTGGGGTGTCTCTAAACTCAAGTAGGGTTTTCTTTTGCTGTACTTGAACCCTAGAGTTTGTAAAGTGCTGCTGAATACGTTGGGGCTATATAAATAAAATGTATTTTTATTATTCTTGCACCAACCATCAGACTTTTAACTTCACTTTAAACCCATGACAATGATTTGTCAGAACTATACAGGCCAGGGCAGCAGCACATATCAACCAGATAGCTGCGTGGCTTAGTGGTTAGCGGCGCAGCTTTGCAGCCTTTCGACGAAGGTGTCCTGAGTTCGATTCCCCTGCCGTGCCGAAAAGAGCAACCTTTCCAAGGTAAGATTGTGGTGGTTTGGGGTTGGCGAGTGATGTGAGTGAAAGAGGGAGTCATGATGTCATCTATCGGGTGCGATCCATCGGGAGGCGGAGTAGGGGGAGACAGAGAAAGAGGGGTGTACCGTGAGGGAGGTACAGGTACGAGAGAGGGGGGCAAGGGGCAGACAGTGGAAGAGGGCAGCATGGGTGGGAGAAGGGTATAGGTACGAGAGAGGGGGAGACAGTGGAAGAGGGCAGCATGGGTGGGAGAAGGGTATACGAGGTGAGAGGTAAGCAGACTGGGAGGCAGAGACGGTGAAAGATGGGAGAAGCGTAGATCAATGGGGAGGAGTAAGCCATATAGGGAGTTGGGAAGGTAAGCTGAGAGTAGAAGAGGGGAGTATGGGTGGAAGAAGCAGGTGAGATAGCAAGGGGGAGACAGTGGAAGAGGGCAGCATGGGTGGGAGAAGGGTAGAGTAGGTGAGAGGTCAATAGGGAGATAGGGGAGACAGTGGAAGAGGGGAGCGTAGGTGGTAGGCTCGGTGAGAGATGGGAGAAGCATAGATCAATAGGGAGGAGTAAACCATAGGGAGTTGAGAAAAGGGGAGTATGGGTGCGAGAAGCAGGAAGGGGGTGGGAAAGATAGCGAGGAAGAGGGCAGCATGGGTGGGAAAGGGTAGACTAGGTAAGCCGACTGGGAGGCAGTGACAGGGAAGCATGAAAAGGGTTGACTTGGGTGGGAAAGTTGCGAGGGTGGGTTTGGGGATCCATGGTGAAGTAGGGAGCAGAGTGTAACCTTTTCTTAGAACAGACTGCACCCCTATTTTTACAGATAACCCCCTCTCTTATGCACTGCTCCCCATGGATAACCCTTATCTTACAGACTGTTCCCCACGGTTCCCTCCTTCGCTCAGACTGGTTCACCCCGTATCTTACACACCCATGGTTCATTTTAAGCGCTGCTCTCCATGGATCACTCCCTATCTCACAAACCATCCGTCCAACCCTCAGACTTTTAACTTTATTTCTTTCCTTCGCAATGACTGACGTAGTTCCTGAACTATACAGTTCTGCAGCCTGAAGGCTCTGTGCTCTCTTCACTTCCTGGATTTCCCGGCACATTGGTGGGCGGGGCTTCACTTGCTCTGCTATCTGCTATGCATTACCACAGTATGAAGCTGATGCGGAAACTGATGTAGCAGAGCTGGATTTGAGTCAGCTTGCATTACATACAGAGGTAACGGACTCCTTATCTCAGCCCTTATCAGCCAAATTCAATTAAACCGGCTGATAAGTGGAAAAGCTGAAGATAGACAGCACAGTAATCCCGAAGCTCTCAGCTCCCGCCCTCCCCTATCTGAGGAGCTCCGTTGCTTGTCAGCCCCTCCCTCCCCTCCTGAGAACAGGCAGCTACGTCACTTGGGAAATGAGCAGATAAGCCCAGTGGCCATAGAAACGCAGTGTCAACAATGAAGGGAATAAATTAAGATAGCGGCCAAACAAAGCAGTTTTGATAAAGCAATGTATTTAGGAAAAGTCTTAAATCCACATAAAATAGCAGTATAAATAAGATGCTTTTCATGGGACAAACCCTTTAAGCAGTCAGCTGCGTGGCTCAGTGCTTAGCAGCGCAGACTTTCAACGCTGGTGTCCTTAGTTCAAATCCCGTGTTGGGTTTCCCCAAGGGGGGGGCTGGTTTGGCTGTACTTGAACCCTACAGTTTGTAAAGTGCTGCTGAATACGTTGGTGCTATATAAATTACATGTATTATTATCATGCTTACACCAACCCTCAAACGTTTAACTTCACTTTAAACCCATGAGAATGATTTGTCTGAACTGTACAGGCCAGGGCAGCACCTCGAGCTAAACAGATGCCTGCGTGGCTCACTGGTTAGCGACGCAGCTTTGCAGCCTTTCAACGCTTGCGTCCTGAGTTTGAATCCCGTGTGGGGTGTCCCCAAACTCGAGTGGGGTTTTCTTTTGCTGTACTTGAACCCTAGAGTTTGTAAAGTGCTGCTGAATACGTTGGCGCTATCTAAATAAAATGTATTTTTATTATTCTTGCACCAACCATCAAACTTTTAACTTCACTATAAACCCATGACAATGATTAGTCAGAACTACACAGGCCAGGGCAGCACCGTTTGTCAACCAAGTAGCTGCGTGGTTCAGTGGTTAGCGACACAGCCTTGCATCCTTTCAGCAATGGTGTCCTGAGTTCGAATCCCGTATGGGGTGTCCCCAAACTCAAGCAGGGTTTTCTTTTGCTGTACTTGAACCCTAGAGTTTGTAAAGTGCTGCTGAATACGTTGGGGCTATCTAAATAAAATGTATTTTTATTATTCTTGCACCAACCATCAAACTTTTAACTTCACTTTAAACATGACACTTATTAGTCAGAACTACACAGGCCAGGGCAGCAGCCTTTGTCAACCAGGTAGCTGCATGGTTTAGTGGTTAGCGACGCAGCCTTGCATCCTTTCAGCACTGGTGTCCTGAGTTCGAATCCCGTGTGGGGTGTCTCTAAACTCAAGTAGGGTTTTCTTTTGCTGTACTTGAACCCTAGAGTTTGTAAAGTGCTGCTGAATACGTTGGGGCTATATAAATAAAATGTATTTTTATTATTCTTGCACCAACCATCAGACTTTTAACTTCACTTTAAACCCATGACAATGATTTGTCAGAACTATACAGGCCAGGGCAGCAGCACATATCAACCAGATAGCTGCGTGGCTTAGTGGTTAGCGGCGCAGCTTTGCAGCCTTTCGACGAAGGTGTCCTGAGTTCGATTCCCCTGCCGTGCCGAAAAGAGCAACCTTTCCAAGGTAAGATTGTGGTGGTTTGGGGTTGGCGAGTGATGTGAGTGAAAGAGGGAGTCATGATGTCATCTATCGGGTGCGATCCATCGGGAGGCGGAGTAGGGGGAGACAGAGAAAGAGGGGTGTACCGTGAGGGAGGTACAGGTACGAGAGAGGGGGGCAAGGGGCAGACAGTGGAAGAGGGCAGCATGGGTGGGAGAAGGGTATAGGTACGAGAGAGGGGGAGACAGTGGAAGAGGGCAGCATGGGTGGGAGAAGGGTATACGAGGTGAGAGGTAAGCAGACTGGGAGGCAGAGACGGTGAAAGATGGGAGAAGCGTAGATCAATGGGGAGGAGTAAGCCATATAGGGAGTTGGGAAGGTAAGCTGAGAGTAGAAGAGGGGAGTATGGGTGGAAGAAGCAGGTGAGATAGCAAGGGGGAGACAGTGGAAGAGGGCAGCATGGGTGGGAGAAGGGTAGAGTAGGTGAGAGGTCAATAGGGAGATAGGGGAGACAGTGGAAGAGGGGAGCGTAGGTGGTAGGCTCGGTGAGAGATGGGAGAAGCATAGATCAATAGGGAGGAGTAAACCATAGGGAGTTGAGAAAAGGGGAGTATGGGTGCGAGAAGCAGGAAGGGGGTGGGAAAGATAGCGAGGAAGAGGGCAGCATGGGTGGGAAAGGGTAGACTAGGTAAGCCGACTGGGAGGCAGTGACAGGGAAGCATGAAAAGGGTTGACTTGGGTGGGAAAGTTGCGAGGGTGGGTTTGGGGATCCATGGTGAAGTAGGGAGCAGAGTGTAACCTTTTCTTAGAACAGACTGCACCCCTATTTTTACAGATAACCCCCTCTCTTATGCACTGCTCCCCATGGATAACCCTTATCTTACAGACTGTTCCCCACGGTTCCCTCCTTCGCTCAGACTGGTTCACCCCGTATCTTACACACCCATGGTTCATTTTAAGCGCTGCTCTCCATGGATCACTCCCTATCTCACAAACCATCCGTCCAACCCTCAGACTTTTAACTTTATTTCTTTCCTTCGCAATGACTGACGTAGTTCCTGAACTATACAGTTCTGCAGCCTGAAGGCTCTGTGCTCTCTTCACTTCCTGGATTTCCCGGCACATTGGTGGGCGGGGCTTCACTTGCTCTGCTATCTGCTATGCATTACCACAGTATGAAGCTGATGCGGAAACTGATGTAGCAGAGCTGGATTTGAGTCAGCTTGCATTACATACAGAGGTAACGGACTCCTTATCTCAGCCCTTATCAGCCAAATTCAATTAAACCGGCTGATAAGTGGAAAAGCTGAAGATAGACAGCACAGTAATCCCGAAGCTCTCAGCTCCCGCCCTCCCCTATCTGAGGAGCTCCGTTGCTTGTCAGCCCCTCCCTCCCCTCCTGAGAACAGGCAGCTACGTCACTTGGGAAATGAGCAGATAAGCCCAGTGGCCATAGAAACGCAGTGTCAACAATGAAGGGAATAAATTAAGATAGCGGCCAAACAAAGCAGTTTTGATAAAGCAATGTATTTAGGAAAAGTCTTAAATCCACATAAAATAGCAGTATAAATAAGATGCTTTTCATGGGACAAACCCTTTAAGCAGTCAGCTGCGTGGCTCAGTGCTTAGCAGCGCAGACTTTCAACGCTGGTGTCCTTAGTTCAAATCCCGTGTTGGGTTTCCCCAAGGGGGGGGCTGGTTTGGCTGTACTTGAACCCTACAGTTTGTAAAGTGCTGCTGAATACGTTGGTGCTATATAAATTACATGTATTATTATCATGCTTACACCAACCCTCAAACGTTTAACTTCACTTTAAACCCATGAGAATGATTTGTCTGAACTGTACAGGCCAGGGCAGCACCTCGAGCTAAACAGATGCCTGCGTGGCTCACTGGTTAGCGACGCAGCTTTGCAGCCTTTCAACGCTTGCGTCCTGAGTTTGAATCCCGTGTGGGGTGTCCCCAAACTCGAGTGGGGTTTTCTTTTGCTGTACTTGAACCCTAGAGTTTGTAAAGTGCTGCTGAATACGTTGGCGCTATCTAAATAAAATGTATTTTTATTATTCTTGCACCAACCATCAAACTTTTAACTTCACTATAAACCCATGACAATGATTAGTCAGAACTACACAGGCCAGGGCAGCACCGTTTGTCAACCAAGTAGCTGCGTGGTTCAGTGGTTAGCGACACAGCCTTGCATCCTTTCAGCAATGGTGTCCTGAGTTCGAATCCCGTATGGGGTGTCCCCAAACTCAAGCAGGGTTTTCTTTTGCTGTACTTGAACCCTAGAGTTTGTAAAGTGCTGCTGAATACGTTGGGGCTATCTAAATAAAATGTATTTTTATTATTCTTGCACCAACCATCAAACTTTTAACTTCACTTTAAACATGACACTTATTAGTCAGAACTACACAGGCCAGGGCAGCAGCCTTTGTCAACCAGGTAGCTGCATGGTTTAGTGGTTAGCGACGCAGCCTTGCATCCTTTCAGCACTGGTGTCCTGAGTTCGAATCCCGTGTGGGGTGTCTCTAAACTCAAGTAGGGTTTTCTTTTGCTGTACTTGAACCCTAGAGTTTGTAAAGTGCTGCTGAATACGTTGGGGCTATATAAATAAAATGTATTTTTATTATTCTTGCACCAACCATCAGACTTTTAACTTCACTTTAAACCCATGACAATGATTTGTCAGAACTATACAGGCCAGGGCAGCAGCACATATCAACCAGATAGCTGCGTGGCTTAGTGGTTAGCGGCGCAGCTTTGCAGCCTTTCGACGAAGGTGTCCTGAGTTCGATTCCCCTGCCGTGCCGAAAAGAGCAACCTTTCCAAGGTAAGATTGTGGTGGTTTGGGGTTGGCGAGTGATGTGAGTGAAAGAGGGAGTCATGATGTCATCTATCGGGTGCGATCCATCGGGAGGCGGAGTAGGGGGAGACAGAGAAAGAGGGGTGTACCGTGAGGGAGGTACAGGTACGAGAGAGGGGGGCAAGGGGCAGACAGTGGAAGAGGGCAGCATGGGTGGGAGAAGGGTATACGAGGTGAGAGGTAAGCAGACTGGGAGGCAGAGACGGTGAAAGATGGGAGAAGCGTAGATCAATGGGGAGGAGTAAGCCATATAGGGAGTTGGGAAGGTAAGCTGAGAGTAGAAGAGGGGAGTATGGGTGGAAGAAGCAGGTGAGATAGCAAGGGGGAGACAGTGGAAGAGGGCAGCATGGGTGGGAGAAGGGTAGAGTAGGTGAGAGGTCAATAGGGAGATAGGGGAGACAGTGGAAGAGGGGAGCGTAGGTGGTAGGCTCGGTGAGAGATGGGAGAAGCATAGATCAATAGGGAGGAGTAAACCATAGGGAGTTGAGAAAAGGGGAGTATGGGTGCGAGAAGCAGGAAGGGGGTGGGAAAGATAGCGAGGAAGAGGGCAGCATGGGTGGGAAAGGGTAGACTAGGTAAGCCGACTGGGAGGCAGTGACAGGGAAGCATGAAAAGGGTTGACTTGGGTGGGAAAGTTGCGAGGGTGGGTTTGGGGATCCATGGTGAAGTAGGGAGCAGAGTGTAACCTTTTCTTAGAACAGACTGCACCCCTATTTTTACAGATAACCCCCTCTCTTATGCACTGCTCCCCATGGATAACCCTTATCTTACAGACTGTTCCCCACGGTTCCCTCCTTCGCTCAGACTGGTTCACCCCGTATCTTACACACCCATGGTTCATTTTAAGCGCTGCTCTCCATGGATCACTCCCTATCTCACAAACCATCCGTCCAACCCTCAGACTTTTAACTTTATTTCTTTCCTTCGCAATGACTGACGTAGTTCCTGAACTATACAGTTCTGCAGCCTGAAGGCTCTGTGCTCTCTTCACTTCCTGGATTTCCCGGCACATTGGTGGGCGGGGCTTCACTTGCTCTGCTATCTGCTATGCATTACCACAGTATGAAGCTGATGCGGAAACTGATGTAGCAGAGCTGGATTTGAGTCAGCTTGCATTACATACAGAGGTAACGGACTCCTTATCTCAGCCCTTATCAGCCAAATTCAATTAAACCGGCTGATAAGTGGAAAAGCTGAAGATAGACAGCACAGTAATCCCGAAGCTCTCAGCTCCCGCCCTCCCCTATCTGAGGAGCTCCGTTGCTTGTCAGCCCCTCCCTCCCCTCCTGAGAACAGGCAGCTACGTCACTTGGGAAATGAGCAGATAAGCCCAGTGGCCATAGAAACGCAGTGTCAACAATGAAGGGAATAAATTAAGATAGCGGCCAAACAAAGCAGTTTTGATAAAGCAATGTATTTAGGAAAAGTCTTAAATCCACATAAAATAGCAGTATAAATAAGATGCTTTTCATGGGACAAACCCTTTAAGCAGTCAGCTGCGTGGCTCAGTGCTTAGCAGCGCAGACTTTCAACGCTGGTGTCCTTAGTTCAAATCCCGTGTTGGGTTTCCCCAAGGGGGGGGCTGGTTTGGCTGTACTTGAACCCTACAGTTTGTAAAGTGCTGCTGAATACGTTGGTGCTATATAAATTACATGTATTATTATCATGCTTACACCAACCCTCAAACGTTTAACTTCACTTTAAACCCATGAGAATGATTTGTCTGAACTGTACAGGCCAGGGCAGCACCTCGAGCTAAACAGATGCCTGCGTGGCTCACTGGTTAGCGACGCAGCTTTGCAGCCTTTCAACGCTTGCGTCCTGAGTTTGAATCCCGTGTGGGGTGTCCCCAAACTCGAGTGGGGTTTTCTTTTGCTGTACTTGAACCCTAGAGTTTGTAAAGTGCTGCTGAATACGTTGGCGCTATCTAAATAAAATGTATTTTTATTATTCTTGCACCAACCATCAAACTTTTAACTTCACTTTAAACATGACACTTATTAGTCAGAACTACACAGGCCAGGGCAGCAGCCTTTGTCAACCAGGTAGCTGCATGGTTTAGTGGTTAGCGACGCAGCCTTGCATCCTTTCAGCACTGGTGTCCTGAGTTCGAATCCCGTGTGGGGTGTCTCTAAACTCAAGTAGGGTTTTCTTTTGCTGTACTTGAACCCTAGAGTTTGTAAAGTGCTGCTGAATACGTTGGGGCTATCTAAATAAAATGTATTTTTATTATTCTTGCACCAACCATCAGACTTTTAACTTCACTTTAAACCCATGACAATGATTTGTCAGAACTATACAGGCCAGGGCAGCAGCACATATCAACCAGATAGCTGCGTGGCTTAGTGGTTAGCGGCGCAGCTTTGCAGCCTTTCGACGAAGGTGTCCTGAGTTCGATTCCCCTGCCGTGCCGAAAAGAGCAACCTTTCCAAGGTAAGATTGTGGTGGTTTGGGGTTGGCGAGTGATGTGAGTGAAAGAGGGAGTCATGATGTCATCTATCGGGTGCGATCCATCGGGAGGCGGAGTAGGGGGAGACAGAGAAAGAGGGGTGTACCGTGAGGGAGGTACAGGTACGAGAGAGGGGGGCAAGGGGCAGACAGTGGAAGAGGGCAGCATGGGTGGGAGAAGGGTATAGGTACGAGAGAGGGGGAGACAGTGGAAGAGGGCAGCATGGGTGGGAGAAGGGTATACGAGGTGAGAGGTAAGCAGACTGGGAGGCAGAGACGGTGAAAGATGGGAGAAGCGTAGATCAATGGGGAGGAGTAAGCCATATAGGGAGTTGGGAAGGTAAGCTGAGAGTAGAAGAGGGGAGTATGGGTGGAAGAAGCAGGTGAGATAGCAAGGGGGAGACAGTGGAAGAGGGCAGCATGGGTGGGAGAAGGGTAGAGTAGGTGAGAGGTCAATAGGGAGATAGGGGAGACAGTGGAAGAGGGGAGCGTAGGTGGTAGGCTCGGTGAGAGATGGGAGAAGCATAGATCAATAGGGAGGAGTAAACCATAGGGAGTTGAGAAAAGGGGAGTATGGGTGCGAGAAGCAGGAAGGGGGTGGGAAAGATAGCGAGGAAGAGGGCAGCATGGGTGGGAAAGGGTAGACTAGGTAAGCCGACTGGGAGGCAGTGACAGGGAAGCATGAAAAGGGTTGACTTGGGTGGGAAAGTTGCGAGGGTGGGTTTGGGGATCCATGGTGAAGTAGGGAGCAGAGTGTAACCTTTTCTTAGAACAGACTGCACCCCTATTTTTACAGATAACCCCCTCTCTTATGCACTGCTCCCCATGGATAACCCTTATCTTACAGACTGTTCCCCACGGTTCCCTCCTTCGCTCAGACTGGTTCACCCCGTATCTTACACACCCATGGTTCATTTTAAGCGCTGCTCTCCATGGATCACTCCCTATCTCACAAACCATCCGTCCAACCCTCAGACTTTTAACTTTATTTCTTTCCTTCGCAATGACTGACGTAGTTCCTGAACTATACAGTTCTGCAGCCTGAAGGCTCTGTGCTCTCTTCACTTCCTGGATTTCCCGGCACATTGGTGGGCGGGGCTTCACTTGCTCTGCTATCTGCTATGCATTACCACAGTATGAAGCTGATGCGGAAACTGATGTAGCAGAGCTGGATTTGAGTCAGCTTGCATTACATACAGAGGTAACGGACTCCTTATCTCAGCCCTTATCAGCCAAATTCAATTAAACCGGCTGATAAGTGGAAAAGCTGAAGATAGACAGCACAGTAATCCCGAAGCTCTCAGCTCCCGCCCTCCCCTATCTGAGGAGCTCCGTTGCTTGTCAGCCCCTCCCTCCCCTCCTGAGAACAGGCAGCTACGTCACTTGGGAAATGAGCAGATAAGCCCAGTGGCCATAGAAACGCAGTGTCAACAATGAAGGGAATAAATTAAGATAGCGGCCAAACAAAGCAGTTTTGATAAAGCAATGTATTTAGGAAAAGTCTTAAATCCACATAAAATAGCAGTATAAATAAGATGCTTTTCATGGGACAAACCCTTTAAGCAGTCAGCTGCGTGGCTCAGTGCTTAGCAGCGCAGACTTTCAACGCTGGTGTCCTTAGTTCAAATCCCGTGTTGGGTTTCCCCAAGGGGGGGGCTGGTTTGGCTGTACTTGAACCCTACAGTTTGTAAAGTGCTGCTGAATACGTTGGTGCTATATAAATTACATGTATTATTATCATGCTTACACCAACCCTCAAACGTTTAACTTCACTTTAAACCCATGAGAATGATTTGTCTGAACTGTACAGGCCAGGGCAGCACCTCGAGCTAAACAGATGCCTGCGTGGCTCACTGGTTAGCGACGCAGCTTTGCAGCCTTTCAACGCTTGCGTCCTGAGTTTGAATCCCGTGTGGGGTGTCCCCAAACTCGAGTGGGGTTTTCTTTTGCTGTACTTGAACCCTAGAGTTTGTAAAGTGCTGCTGAATACGTTGGCGCTATCTAAATAAAATGTATTTTTATTATTCTTGCACCAACCATCAAACTTTTAACTTCACTATAAACCCATGACAATGATTAGTCAGAACTACACAGGCCAGGGCAGCACCGTTTGTCAACCAAGTAGCTGCGTGGTTCAGTGGTTAGCGACACAGCCTTGCATCCTTTCAGCAATGGTGTCCTGAGTTCGAATCCCGTATGGGGTGTCCCCAAACTCAAGCAGGGTTTTCTTTTGCTGTACTTGAACCCTAGAGTTTGTAAAGTGCTGCTGAATACGTTGGGGCTATCTAAATAAAATGTATTTTTATTATTCTTGCACCAACCATCAAACTTTTAACTTCACTTTAAACATGACACTTATTAGTCAGAACTACACAGGCCAGGGCAGCAGCCTTTGTCAACCAGGTAGCTGCATGGTTTAGTGGTTAGCGACGCAGCCTTGCATCCTTTCAGCACTGGTGTCCTGAGTTCGAATCCCGTGTGGGGTGTCTCTAAACTCAAGTAGGGTTTTCTTTTGCTGTACTTGAACCCTAGAGTTTGTAAAGTGCTGCTGAATACGTTGGGGCTATATAAATAAAATGTATTTTTATTATTCTTGCACCAACCATCAGACTTTTAACTTCACTTTAAACCCATGACAATGATTTGTCAGAACTATACAGGCCAGGGCAGCAGCACATATCAACCAGATAGCTGCGTGGCTTAGTGGTTAGCGGCGCAGCTTTGCAGCCTTTCGACGAAGGTGTCCTGAGTTCGATTCCCCTGCCGTGCCGAAAAGAGCAACCTTTCCAAGGTAAGATTGTGGTGGTTTGGGGTTGGCGAGTGATGTGAGTGAAAGAGGGAGTCATGATGTCATCTATCGGGTGCGATCCATCGGGAGGCGGAGTAGGGGGAGACAGAGAAAGAGGGGTGTACCGTGAGGGAGGTACAGGTACGAGAGAGGGGGGCAAGGGGCAGACAGTGGAAGAGGGCAGCATGGGTGGGAGAAGGGTATACGAGGTGAGAGGTAAGCAGACTGGGAGGCAGAGACGGTGAAAGATGGGAGAAGCGTAGATCAATGGGGAGGAGTAAGCCATATAGGGAGTTGGGAAGGTAAGCTGAGAGTAGAAGAGGGGAGTATGGGTGGAAGAAGCAGGTGAGATAGCAAGGGGGAGACAGTGGAAGAGGGCAGCATGGGTGGGAGAAGGGTAGAGTAGGTGAGAGGTCAATAGGGAGATAGGGGAGACAGTGGAAGAGGGGAGCGTAGGTGGTAGGCTCGGTGAGAGATGGGAGAAGCATAGATCAATAGGGAGGAGTAAACCATAGGGAGTTGAGAAAAGGGGAGTATGGGTGCGAGAAGCAGGAAGGGGGTGGGAAAGATAGCGAGGAAGAGGGCAGCATGGGTGGGAAAGGGTAGACTAGGTAAGCCGACTGGGAGGCAGTGACAGGGAAGCATGAAAAGGGTTGACTTGGGTGGGAAAGTTGCGAGGGTGGGTTTGGGGATCCATGGTGAAGTAGGGAGCAGAGTGTAACCTTTTCTTAGAACAGACTGCACCCCTATTTTTACAGATAACCCCCTCTCTTATGCACTGCTCCCCATGGATAACCCTTATCTTACAGACTGTTCCCCACGGTTCCCTCCTTCGCTCAGACTGGTTCACCCCGTATCTTACACACCCATGGTTCATTTTAAGCGCTGCTCTCCATGGATCACTCCCTATCTCACAAACCATCCGTCCAACCCTCAGACTTTTAACTTTATTTCTTTCCTTCGCAATGACTGACGTAGTTCCTGAACTATACAGTTCTGCAGCCTGAAGGCTCTGTGCTCTCTTCACTTCCTGGATTTCCCGGCACATTGGTGGGCGGGGCTTCACTTGCTCTGCTATCTGCTATGCATTACCACAGTATGAAGCTGATGCGGAAACTGATGTAGCAGAGCTGGATTTGAGTCAGCTTGCATTACATACAGAGGTAACGGACTCCTTATCTCAGCCCTTATCAGCCAAATTCAATTAAACCGGCTGATAAGTGGAAAAGCTGAAGATAGACAGCACAGTAATCCCGAAGCTCTCAGCTCCCGCCCTCCCCTATCTGAGGAGCTCCGTTGCTTGTCAGCCCCTCCCTCCCCTCCTGAGAACAGGCAGCTACGTCACTTGGGAAATGAGCAGATAAGCCCAGTGGCCATAGAAACGCAGTGTCAACAATGAAGGGAATAAATTAAGATAGCGGCCAAACAAAGCAGTTTTGATAAAGCAATGTATTTAGGAAAAGTCTTAAATCCACATAAAATAGCAGTATAAATAAGATGCTTTTCATGGGACAAACCCTTTAAGCAGTCAGCTGCGTGGCTCAGTGCTTAGCAGCGCAGACTTTCAACGCTGGTGTCCTTAGTTCAAATCCCGTGTTGGGTTTCCCCAAGGGGGGGGCTGGTTTGGCTGTACTTGAACCCTACAGTTTGTAAAGTGCTGCTGAATACGTTGGTGCTATATAAATTACATGTATTATTATCATGCTTACACCAACCCTCAAACGTTTAACTTCACTTTAAACCCATGAGAATGATTTGTCTGAACTGTACAGGCCAGGGCAGCACCTCGAGCTAAACAGATGCCTGCGTGGCTCACTGGTTAGCGACGCAGCTTTGCAGCCTTTCAACGCTTGCGTCCTGAGTTTGAATCCCGTGTGGGGTGTCCCCAAACTCGAGTGGGGTTTTCTTTTGCTGTACTTGAACCCTAGAGTTTGTAAAGTGCTGCTGAATACGTTGGCGCTATCTAAATAAAATGTATTTTTATTATTCTTGCACCAACCATCAAACTTTTAACTTCACTATAAACCCATGACAATGATTAGTCAGAACTACACAGGCCAGGGCAGCACCGTTTGTCAACCAAGTAGCTGCGTGGTTCAGTGGTTAGCGACACAGCCTTGCATCCTTTCAGCAATGGTGTCCTGAGTTCGAATCCCGTATGGGGTGTCCCCAAACTCAAGCAGGGTTTTCTTTTGCTGTACTTGAACCCTAGAGTTTGTAAAGTGCTGCTGAATACGTTGGGGCTATCTAAATAAAATGTATTTTTATTATTCTTGCACCAACCATCAAACTTTTAACTTCACTTTAAACATGACACTTATTAGTCAGAACTACACAGGCCAGGGCAGCAGCCTTTGTCAACCAGGTAGCTGCATGGTTTAGTGGTTAGCGACGCAGCCTTGCATCCTTTCAGCACTGGTGTCCTGAGTTCGAATCCCGTGTGGGGTGTCTCTAAACTCAAGTAGGGTTTTCTTTTGCTGTACTTGAACCCTAGAGTTTGTAAAGTGCTGCTGAATACGTTGGGGCTATATAAATAAAATGTATTTTTATTATTCTTGCACCAACCATCAGACTTTTAACTTCACTTTAAACCCATGACAATGATTTGTCAGAACTATACAGGCCAGGGCAGCAGCACATATCAACCAGATAGCTGCGTGGCTTAGTGGTTAGCGGCGCAGCTTTGCAGCCTTTCGACGAAGGTGTCCTGAGTTCGATTCCCCTGCCGTGCCGAAAAGAGCAACCTTTCCAAGGTAAGATTGTGGTGGTTTGGGGTTGGCGAGTGATGTGAGTGAAAGAGGGAGTCATGATGTCATCTATCGGGTGCGATCCATCGGGAGGCGGAGTAGGGGGAGACAGAGAAAGAGGGGTGTACCGTGAGGGAGGTACAGGTACGAGAGAGGGGGGCAAGGGGCAGACAGTGGAAGAGGGCAGCATGGGTGGGAGAAGGGTATAGGTACGAGAGAGGGGGAGACAGTGGAAGAGGGCAGCATGGGTGGGAGAAGGGTATACGAGGTGAGAGGTAAGCAGACTGGGAGGCAGAGACGGTGAAAGATGGGAGAAGCGTAGATCAATGGGGAGGAGTAAGCCATATAGGGAGTTGGGAAGGTAAGCTGAGAGTAGAAGAGGGGAGTATGGGTGGAAGAAGCAGGTGAGATAGCAAGGGGGAGACAGTGGAAGAGGGCAGCATGGGTGGGAGAAGGGTAGAGTAGGTGAGAGGTCAATAGGGAGATAGGGGAGACAGTGGAAGAGGGGAGCGTAGGTGGTAGGCTCGGTGAGAGATGGGAGAAGCATAGATCAATAGGGAGGAGTAAACCATAGGGAGTTGAGAAAAGGGGAGTATGGGTGCGAGAAGCAGGAAGGGGGTGGGAAAGATAGCGAGGAAGAGGGCAGCATGGGTGGGAAAGGGTAGACTAGGTAAGCCGACTGGGAGGCAGTGACAGGGAAGCATGAAAAGGGTTGACTTGGGTGGGAAAGTTGCGAGGGTGGGTTTGGGGATCCATGGTGAAGTAGGGAGCAGAGTGTAACCTTTTCTTAGAACAGACTGCACCCCTATTTTTACAGATAACCCCCTCTCTTATGCACTGCTCCCCATGGATAACCCTTATCTTACAGACTGTTCCCCACGGTTCCCTCCTTCGCTCAGACTGGTTCACCCCGTATCTTACACACCCATGGTTCATTTTAAGCGCTGCTCTCCATGGATCACTCCCTATCTCACAAACCATCCGTCCAACCCTCAGACTTTTAACTTTATTTCTTTCCTTCGCAATGACTGACGTAGTTCCTGAACTATACAGTTCTGCAGCCTGAAGGCTCTGTGCTCTCTTCACTTCCTGGATTTCCCGGCACATTGGTGGGCGGGGCTTCACTTGCTCTGCTATCTGCTATGCATTACCACAGTATGAAGCTGATGCGGAAACTGATGTAGCAGAGCTGGATTTGAGTCAGCTTGCATTACATACAGAGGTAACGGACTCCTTATCTCAGCCCTTATCAGCCAAATTCAATTAAACCGGCTGATAAGTGGAAAAGCTGAAGATAGACAGCACAGTAATCCCGAAGCTCTCAGCTCCCGCCCTCCCCTATCTGAGGAGCTCCGTTGCTTGTCAGCCCCTCCCTCCCCTCCTGAGAACAGGCAGCTACGTCACTTGGGAAATGAGCAGATAAGCCCAGTGGCCATAGAAACGCAGTGTCAACAATGAAGGGAATAAATTAAGATAGCGGCCAAACAAAGCAGTTTTGATAAAGCAATGTATTTAGGAAAAGTCTTAAATCCACATAAAATAGCAGTATAAATAAGATGCTTTTCATGGGACAAACCCTTTAAGCAGTCAGCTGCGTGGCTCAGTGCTTAGCAGCGCAGACTTTCAACGCTGGTGTCCTTAGTTCAAATCCCGTGTTGGGTTTCCCCAAGGGGGGGGCTGGTTTGGCTGTACTTGAACCCTACAGTTTGTAAAGTGCTGCTGAATACGTTGGTGCTATATAAATTACATGTATTATTATCATGCTTACACCAACCCTCAAACGTTTAACTTCACTTTAAACCCATGAGAATGATTTGTCTGAACTGTACAGGCCAGGGCAGCACCTCGAGCTAAACAGATGCCTGCGTGGCTCACTGGTTAGCGACGCAGCTTTGCAGCCTTTCAACGCTTGCGTCCTGAGTTTGAATCCCGTGTGGGGTGTCCCCAAACTCGAGTGGGGTTTTCTTTTGCTGTACTTGAACCCTAGAGTTTGTAAAGTGCTGCTGAATACGTTGGCGCTATCTAAATAAAATGTATTTTTATTATTCTTGCACCAACCATCAAACTTTTAACTTCACTATAAACCCATGACAATGATTAGTCAGAACTACACAGGCCAGGGCAGCACCGTTTGTCAACCAAGTAGCTGCGTGGTTCAGTGGTTAGCGACACAGCCTTGCATCCTTTCAGCAATGGTGTCCTGAGTTCGAATCCCGTATGGGGTGTCCCCAAACTCAAGCAGGGTTTTCTTTTGCTGTACTTGAACCCTAGAGTTTGTAAAGTGCTGCTGAATACGTTGGGGCTATCTAAATAAAATGTATTTTTATTATTCTTGCACCAACCATCAAACTTTTAACTTCACTTTAAACATGACACTTATTAGTCAGAACTACACAGGCCAGGGCAGCAGCCTTTGTCAACCAGGTAGCTGCATGGTTTAGTGGTTAGCGACGCAGCCTTGCATCCTTTCAGCACTGGTGTCCTGAGTTCGAATCCCGTGTGGGGTGTCTCTAAACTCAAGTAGGGTTTTCTTTTGCTGTACTTGAACCCTAGAGTTTGTAAAGTGCTGCTGAATACGTTGGGGCTATATAAATAAAATGTATTTTTATTATTCTTGCACCAACCATCAGACTTTTAACTTCACTTTAAACCCATGACAATGATTTGTCAGAACTATACAGGCCAGGGCAGCAGCACATATCAACCAGATAGCTGCGTGGCTTAGTGGTTAGCGGCGCAGCTTTGCAGCCTTTCGACGAAGGTGTCCTGAGTTCGATTCCCCTGCCGTGCCGAAAAGAGCAACCTTTCCAAGGTAAGATTGTGGTGGTTTGGGGTTGGCGAGTGATGTGAGTGAAAGAGGGAGTCATGATGTCATCTATCGGGTGCGATCCATCGGGAGGCGGAGTAGGGGGAGACAGAGAAAGAGGGGTGTACCGTGAGGGAGGTACAGGTACGAGAGAGGGGGGCAAGGGGCAGACAGTGGAAGAGGGCAGCATGGGTGGGAGAAGGGTATAGGTACGAGAGAGGGGGAGACAGTGGAAGAGGGCAGCATGGGTGGGAGAAGGGTATACGAGGTGAGAGGTAAGCAGACTGGGAGGCAGAGACGGTGAAAGATGGGAGAAGCGTAGATCAATGGGGAGGAGTAAGCCATATAGGGAGTTGGGAAGGTAAGCTGAGAGTAGAAGAGGGGAGTATGGGTGGAAGAAGCAGGTGAGATAGCAAGGGGGAGACAGTGGAAGAGGGCAGCATGGGTGGGAGAAGGGTAGAGTAGGTGAGAGGTCAATAGGGAGATAGGGGAGACAGTGGAAGAGGGGAGCGTAGGTGGTAGGCTCGGTGAGAGATGGGAGAAGCATAGATCAATAGGGAGGAGTAAACCATAGGGAGTTGAGAAAAGGGGAGTATGGGTGCGAGAAGCAGGAAGGGGGTGGGAAAGATAGCGAGGAAGAGGGCAGCATGGGTGGGAAAGGGTAGACTAGGTAAGCCGACTGGGAGGCAGTGACAGGGAAGCATGAAAAGGGTTGACTTGGGTGGGAAAGTTGCGAGGGTGGGTTTGGGGATCCATGGTGAAGTAGGGAGCAGAGTGTAACCTTTTCTTAGAACAGACTGCACCCCTATTTTTACAGATAACCCCCTCTCTTATGCACTGCTCCCCATGGATAACCCTTATCTTACAGACTGTTCCCCACGGTTCCCTCCTTCGCTCAGACTGGTTCACCCCGTATCTTACACACCCATGGTTCATTTTAAGCGCTGCTCTCCATGGATCACTCCCTATCTCACAAACCATCCGTCCAACCCTCAGACTTTTAACTTTATTTCTTTCCTTCGCAATGACTGACGTAGTTCCTGAACTATACAGTTCTGCAGCCTGAAGGCTCTGTGCTCTCTTCACTTCCTGGATTTCCCGGCACATTGGTGGGCGGGGCTTCACTTGCTCTGCTATCTGCTATGCATTACCACAGTATGAAGCTGATGCGGAAACTGATGTAGCAGAGCTGGATTTGAGTCAGCTTGCATTACATACAGAGGTAACGGACTCCTTATCTCAGCCCTTATCAGCCAAATTCAATTAAACCGGCTGATAAGTGGAAAAGCTGAAGATAGACAGCACAGTAATCCCGAAGCTCTCAGCTCCCGCCCTCCCCTATCTGAGGAGCTCCGTTGCTTGTCAGCCCCTCCCTCCCCTCCTGAGAACAGGCAGCTACGTCACTTGGGAAATGAGCAGATAAGCCCAGTGGCCATAGAAACGCAGTGTCAACAATGAAGGGAATAAATTAAGATAGCGGCCAAACAAAGCAGTTTTGATAAAGCAATGTATTTAGGAAAAGTCTTAAATCCACATAAAATAGCAGTATAAATAAGATGCTTTTCATGGGACAAACCCTTTAAGCAGTCAGCTGCGTGGCTCAGTGCTTAGCAGCGCAGACTTTCAACGCTGGTGTCCTTAGTTCAAATCCCGTGTTGGGTTTCCCCAAGGGGGGGGCTGGTTTGGCTGTACTTGAACCCTACAGTTTGTAAAGTGCTGCTGAATACGTTGGTGCTATATAAATTACATGTATTATTATCATGCTTACACCAACCCTCAAACGTTTAACTTCACTTTAAACCCATGAGAATGATTTGTCTGAACTGTACAGGCCAGGGCAGCACCTCGAGCTAAACAGATGCCTGCGTGGCTCACTGGTTAGCGACGCAGCTTTGCAGCCTTTCAACGCTTGCGTCCTGAGTTTGAATCCCGTGTGGGGTGTCCCCAAACTCGAGTGGGGTTTTCTTTTGCTGTACTTGAACCCTAGAGTTTGTAAAGTGCTGCTGAATACGTTGGCGCTATCTAAATAAAATGTATTTTTATTATTCTTGCACCAACCATCAAACTTTTAACTTCACTATAAACCCATGACAATGATTAGTCAGAACTACACAGGCCAGGGCAGCACCGTTTGTCAACCAAGTAGCTGCGTGGTTCAGTGGTTAGCGACACAGCCTTGCATCCTTTCAGCAATGGTGTCCTGAGTTCGAATCCCGTATGGGGTGTCCCCAAACTCAAGCAGGGTTTTCTTTTGCTGTACTTGAACCCTAGAGTTTGTAAAGTGCTGCTGAATACGTTGGGGCTATCTAAATAAAATGTATTTTTATTATTCTTGCACCAACCATCAAACTTTTAACTTCACTTTAAACATGACACTTATTAGTCAGAACTACACAGGCCAGGGCAGCAGCCTTTGTCAACCAGGTAGCTGCATGGTTTAGTGGTTAGCGACGCAGCCTTGCATCCTTTCAGCACTGGTGTCCTGAGTTCGAATCCCGTGTGGGGTGTCTCTAAACTCAAGTAGGGTTTTCTTTTGCTGTACTTGAACCCTAGAGTTTGTAAAGTGCTGCTGAATACGTTGGGGCTATATAAATAAAATGTATTTTTATTATTCTTGCACCAACCATCAGACTTTTAACTTCACTTTAAACCCATGACAATGATTTGTCAGAACTATACAGGCCAGGGCAGCAGCACATATCAACCAGATAGCTGCGTGGCTTAGTGGTTAGCGGCGCAGCTTTGCAGCCTTTCGACGAAGGTGTCCTGAGTTCGATTCCCCTGCCGTGCCGAAAAGAGCAACCTTTCCAAGGTAAGATTGTGGTGGTTTGGGGTTGGCGAGTGATGTGAGTGAAAGAGGGAGTCATGATGTCATCTATCGGGTGCGATCCATCGGGAGGCGGAGTAGGGGGAGACAGAGAAAGAGGGGTGTACCGTGAGGGAGGTACAGGTACGAGAGAGGGGGGCAAGGGGCAGACAGTGGAAGAGGGCAGCATGGGTGGGAGAAGGGTATAGGTACGAGAGAGGGGGAGACAGTGGAAGAGGGCAGCATGGGTGGGAGAAGGGTATACGAGGTGAGAGGTAAGCAGACTGGGAGGCAGAGACGGTGAAAGATGGGAGAAGCGTAGATCAATGGGGAGGAGTAAGCCATATAGGGAGTTGGGAAGGTAAGCTGAGAGTAGAAGAGGGGAGTATGGGTGGAAGAAGCAGGTGAGATAGCAAGGGGGAGACAGTGGAAGAGGGCAGCATGGGTGGGAGAAGGGTAGAGTAGGTGAGAGGTCAATAGGGAGATAGGGGAGACAGTGGAAGAGGGGAGCGTAGGTGGTAGGCTCGGTGAGAGATGGGAGAAGCATAGATCAATAGGGAGGAGTAAACCATAGGGAGTTGAGAAAAGGGGAGTATGGGTGCGAGAAGCAGGAAGGGGGTGGGAAAGATAGCGAGGAAGAGGGCAGCATGGGTGGGAAAGGGTAGACTAGGTAAGCCGACTGGGAGGCAGTGACAGGGAAGCATGAAAAGGGTTGACTTGGGTGGGAAAGTTGCGAGGGTGGGTTTGGGGATCCATGGTGAAGTAGGGAGCAGAGTGTAACCTTTTCTTAGAACAGACTGCACCCCTATTTTTACAGATAACCCCCTCTCTTATGCACTGCTCCCCATGGATAACCCTTATCTTACAGACTGTTCCCCACGGTTCCCTCCTTCGCTCAGACTGGTTCACCCCGTATCTTACACACCCATGGTTCATTTTAAGCGCTGCTCTCCATGGATCACTCCCTATCTCACAAACCATCCGTCCAACCCTCAGACTTTTAACTTTATTTCTTTCCTTCGCAATGACTGACGTAGTTCCTGAACTATACAGTTCTGCAGCCTGAAGGCTCTGTGCTCTCTTCACTTCCTGGATTTCCCGGCACATTGGTGGGCGGGGCTTCACTTGCTCTGCTATCTGCTATGCATTACCACAGTATGAAGCTGATGCGGAAACTGATGTAGCAGAGCTGGATTTGAGTCAGCTTGCATTACATACAGAGGTAACGGACTCCTTATCTCAGCCCTTATCAGCCAAATTCAATTAAACCGGCTGATAAGTGGAAAAGCTGAAGATAGACAGCACAGTAATCCCGAAGCTCTCAGCTCCCGCCCTCCCCTATCTGAGGAGCTCCGTTGCTTGTCAGCCCCTCCCTCCCCTCCTGAGAACAGGCAGCTACGTCACTTGGGAAATGAGCAGATAAGCCCAGTGGCCATAGAAACGCAGTGTCAACAATGAAGGGAATAAATTAAGATAGCGGCCAAACAAAGCAGTTTTGATAAAGCAATGTATTTAGGAAAAGTCTTAAATCCACATAAAATAGCAGTATAAATAAGATGCTTTTCATGGGACAAACCCTTTAAGCAGTCAGCTGCGTGGCTCAGTGCTTAGCAGCGCAGACTTTCAACGCTGGTGTCCTTAGTTCAAATCCCGTGTTGGGTTTCCCCAAGGGGGGGGCTGGTTTGGCTGTACTTGAACCCTACAGTTTGTAAAGTGCTGCTGAATACGTTGGTGCTATATAAATTACATGTATTATTATCATGCTTACACCAACCCTCAAACGTTTAACTTCACTTTAAACCCATGAGAATGATTTGTCTGAACTGTACAGGCCAGGGCAGCACCTCGAGCTAAACAGATGCCTGCGTGGCTCACTGGTTAGCGACGCAGCTTTGCAGCCTTTCAACGCTTGCGTCCTGAGTTTGAATCCCGTGTGGGGTGTCCCCAAACTCGAGTGGGGTTTTCTTTTGCTGTACTTGAACCCTAGAGTTTGTAAAGTGCTGCTGAATACGTTGGCGCTATCTAAATAAAATGTATTTTTATTATTCTTGCACCAACCATCAAACTTTTAACTTCACTATAAACCCATGACAATGATTAGTCAGAACTACACAGGCCAGGGCAGCACCGTTTGTCAACCAAGTAGCTGCGTGGTTCAGTGGTTAGCGACACAGCCTTGCATCCTTTCAGCAATGGTGTCCTGAGTTCGAATCCCGTATGGGGTGTCCCCAAACTCAAGCAGGGTTTTCTTTTGCTGTACTTGAACCCTAGAGTTTGTAAAGTGCTGCTGAATACGTTGGGGCTATCTAAATAAAATGTATTTTTATTATTCTTGCACCAACCATCAAACTTTTAACTTCACTTTAAACATGACACTTATTAGTCAGAACTACACAGGCCAGGGCAGCAGCCTTTGTCAACCAGGTAGCTGCATGGTTTAGTGGTTAGCGACGCAGCCTTGCATCCTTTCAGCACTGGTGTCCTGAGTTCGAATCCCGTGTGGGGTGTCTCTAAACTCAAGTAGGGTTTTCTTTTGCTGTACTTGAACCCTAGAGTTTGTAAAGTGCTGCTGAATACGTTGGGGCTATATAAATAAAATGTATTTTTATTATTCTTGCACCAACCATCAGACTTTTAACTTCACTTTAAACCCATGACAATGATTTGTCAGAACTATACAGGCCAGGGCAGCAGCACATATCAACCAGATAGCTGCGTGGCTTAGTGGTTAGCGGCGCAGCTTTGCAGCCTTTCGACGAAGGTGTCCTGAGTTCGATTCCCCTGCCGTGCCGAAAAGAGCAACCTTTCCAAGGTAAGATTGTGGTGGTTTGGGGTTGGCGAGTGATGTGAGTGAAAGAGGGAGTCATGATGTCATCTATCGGGTGCGATCCATCGGGAGGCGGAGTAGGGGGAGACAGAGAAAGAGGGGTGTACCGTGAGGGAGGTACAGGTACGAGAGAGGGGGGCAAGGGGCAGACAGTGGAAGAGGGCAGCATGGGTGGGAGAAGGGTATAGGTACGAGAGAGGGGGAGACAGTGGAAGAGGGCAGCATGGGTGGGAGAAGGGTATACGAGGTGAGAGGTAAGCAGACTGGGAGGCAGAGACGGTGAAAGATGGGAGAAGCGTAGATCAATGGGGAGGAGTAAGCCATATAGGGAGTTGGGAAGGTAAGCTGAGAGTAGAAGAGGGGAGTATGGGTGGAAGAAGCAGGTGAGATAGCAAGGGGGAGACAGTGGAAGAGGGCAGCATGGGTGGGAGAAGGGTAGAGTAGGTGAGAGGTCAATAGGGAGATAGGGGAGACAGTGGAAGAGGGGAGCGTAGGTGGTAGGCTCGGTGAGAGATGGGAGAAGCATAGATCAATAGGGAGGAGTAAACCATAGGGAGTTGAGAAAAGGGGAGTATGGGTGCGAGAAGCAGGAAGGGGGTGGGAAAGATAGCGAGGAAGAGGGCAGCATGGGTGGGAAAGGGTAGACTAGGTAAGCCGACTGGGAGGCAGTGACAGGGAAGCATGAAAAGGGTTGACTTGGGTGGGAAAGTTGCGAGGGTGGGTTTGGGGATCCATGGTGAAGTAGGGAGCAGAGTGTAACCTTTTCTTAGAACAGACTGCACCCCTATTTTTACAGATAACCCCCTCTCTTATGCACTGCTCCCCATGGATAACCCTTATCTTACAGACTGTTCCCCACGGTTCCCTCCTTCGCTCAGACTGGTTCACCCCGTATCTTACACACCCATGGTTCATTTTAAGCGCTGCTCTCCATGGATCACTCCCTATCTCACAAACCATCCGTCCAACCCTCAGACTTTTAACTTTATTTCTTTCCTTCGCAATGACTGACGTAGTTCCTGAACTATACAGTTCTGCAGCCTGAAGGCTCTGTGCTCTCTTCACTTCCTGGATTTCCCGGCACATTGGTGGGCGGGGCTTCACTTGCTCTGCTATCTGCTATGCATTACCACAGTATGAAGCTGATGCGGAAACTGATGTAGCAGAGCTGGATTTGAGTCAGCTTGCATTACATACAGAGGTAACGGACTCCTTATCTCAGCCCTTATCAGCCAAATTCAATTAAACCGGCTGATAAGTGGAAAAGCTGAAGATAGACAGCACAGTAATCCCGAAGCTCTCAGCTCCCGCCCTCCCCTATCTGAGGAGCTCCGTTGCTTGTCAGCCCCTCCCTCCCCTCCTGAGAACAGGCAGCTACGTCACTTGGAAATGAGCAGATAAGCCCAGTGGCCATAGAAACGCAGTGTCAACAATGAAGGGAATAAATTAAGATAGCGGCCAAACAAAGCAGTTTTGATAAAGCAATGTATTTAGGAAAAGTCTTAAATCCACATAAAATAGCAGTATAAATAAGATGCTTTTCATGGGACAAACCCTTTAAGCAGTCAGCTGCGTGGCTCAGTGCTTAGCAGCGCAGACTTTCAACGCTGGTGTCCTTAGTTCAAATCCGTGTTGGGTTTCCCCAAGGGGGGGGCTGGTTTGGCTGTACTTGAACCCTACAGTTTGTAAAGTGCTGCTGAATACGTTGGTGCTATATAAATTACATGTATTATTATCATGCTTACACCAACCCTCAAACGTTTAACTTCACTTTAAACCCATGAGAATGATTTGTCTGAACTGTACAGGCCAGGGCAGCACCTCGAGCTAAACAGATGCCTGCGTGGCTCACTGGTTAGCGACGCAGCTTTGCAGCCTTTCAACGCTTGCGTCCTGAGTTTGAATCCCGTGTGGGGTGA